>NW_027052765.1:0-219945 GCF_011386835.1 Chrysemys picta bellii | reverse complement strand
GGCCGTGACGTCCTCCTGCTGCAAGGGAACGAGAACCTGTCAGAGACTCAAAGGTCCCAAGGAATCAGGGGGAATTAAGGGCACCTGGAACCAGCAGTATTTCCACCCACCACCTGCCCACCGCTGAGGGATGAATTCACCTCCTGAACCCCAGAATGGAATCTTCTTGTCCTTTCTAGTATCCTCCAGTGCCAACCCCCCTCCTTGTAGGATTAGCTCCTGCTACCTCCCCCTCAGTGTTCTTCACAGCTGTTCCACCTCCAAACCAAACCTCAAGTTATCAGAACCCTCTTCTGCACCCCCAACCAGGTTGGGCATCGAGGCGGCTCTAGCGGGGGGGCAGGAGGGATTCTGCCAGAAGTGAAGTGGGTTGAGGGGAGGTTGAGATCTTGCCCCAAGTCCTCCCAGACACTAATGCTAAGCCACAGGATGGCAGCATCTAGTGTCAGTGGAGTCCAAGCACTATTTCAACCATACAGTTTTGGATGAACTCCCCACAAGGGGAGGTGAAGAGCACCCCCAGCAACACACACACAAACACACACACACACACACACCACTCCTGGTGGTGGGAGGGGAACAGGAGAAAGGACAAAAGAAGTAAGAGATGAAGAGAAAGGAAGGAGGGATGGAGGAAAAGGTAAAACAAAAAGGACAAACCCTAATGTCCCCAGTGATTCTACGGCACAAAATCCAAGGGATGGAATAAAATTCTGCCATCTTAAACTACTGTTTTCCATGCCTAGAATTCAGCTGGCACCACGTGGATCAGACTGAGCAGCTGCCAAAACCTCTTGGAGGCTCTTACCTTCTAAACAGGGACGCCTGTTTTCTAGTAAAATCAGTAAAAGGAAAGGAGAAAACTCGAAAGAGGCTCCTGCATGTGGAAAAATTGGAAAGAGTCCAGTGGAGAGCAACAAAAATGATTAGGGGTCTGGAGCACATGACTTATGAGGAGAGGCTGAGGGAACTGGGATTGTTTAGTCTCCAGAAGAGAAGAATGAGGGGGGATTTGATAGCAGCCTTCAACTACGTGAAGGGGGGTTCCAAAGAGGATGGAGCTCGGTTGTTCTCAGTGGTGACAGATGACAGAACAAGGAGCAATGGTCTCAAGTTGCAGTGGGGGAGGTCCAGGTTGGATATTAGGAAACACTATTTCACTAGGAGGGTGGTGAAGCACTGGAATGCGTTAACTAGGGAGGTGGTGGAGTCTCCTTCCTTGGAGGTTTTTAAGGCCCGGCTTGACAAAGCCCTGGCTGGGATGATTTAGTTGGGAATTGGTCCTGCTTTGAGGACGGGGTTGGAGTAGATGACCTCTTGAGGTCCCTTCCAACCCTGATATTCTATGATTCTATGAAAGTCACAGGGGTCTCTGAGGTTTCCCTGGCCCTAAGCCCCTGTCCTGCCTGGCTGATGTCAGCATCTCTCTCTGAGGTTACCACCTCCCTAACACCTTTGACCAATAGGCTGAGGTCCTGAAAAGGCCTTTGTGATGTCACTGCCACACCCACCCATCCCCGGAAGTGCTAATGTCCTGCTGCTGGCCTGACACTTTGAAGGTTTCAGCTACTCTGTGTGGACCACCCCACTCAATGCGTCTTCATTCTAGGAAGCAAGCCGGCTAGACAGTAAAACATCAGAGGCTGCTCCCAATACTACACTCAGTGTTTCCAAAATTTTTAGACTTTATGGCCACAAGAGACCTTTAGAGCATCTCATCTAACCCCTTGCATACCATAGGCTTGCTGTATAGTACAATAGTTACTTTTTGGGCACACACATTCCAGAAAGGCATCTAGTCTTCCTTCAATGACATCAAGAGATGGAGAATCCACCACTTTCCCTTTTAGTGAGTGCCAGGGGGCTCCATTTCCCCTTCCACTAGCTCCCCATTTACAGTGAGCCAGAGCAGTACCTGCAGCCGGGACAGGGAGTTGCTAAGGCCTCAGAGGAACAGCCCCTGCAGTGTCTCAGGCACATGGCGTAAGTGCCGGATGATGCGGAGCTGGTGCATCCCTTTGGCCGTGACGTCCTCCTCCTGCAAGGGAACGAGAACCTGTCAGAGACTCAAATGCCCCGAGGAATCAGGGGCAATTAAGGACACCTGGAACCAGCAGTATTTACACCCAGCACCTGCCCACCACTGAGGGATGAATTCACCTCCTGAACCCCAGAATGGAGTCGTCTTCTCCTTTCTAGGAATCTCCAGTGCCAACCCCCGTCCTTGTAGGGTGAGCTCCTGCTACCTCCCCCTCAGTGCCCTTGACAGCTGTTCCACCTCCAAACCACAGCTCAAGTTATCAGAACCCTCTTCTCCACCCCCACCCAGGTTGGGCAGGGAGGCGGCTCTAGCAGGGGGGGCAGGTGGGATTCTGGCAGCAGTGAAGTGGGTTGCGGGGAGGTTGAGATCTTGCCCCAAGTCATCCCAGACACTAATGCTAAACCACACGATGGCAGCATCTAGTGTCAGTGGAGTCCAAGCACTATTTCAACCATACAGTTTTGGATCAACTCCCAACAAGGGGAGGTGAAGAGCACCCCCAGCAAAACACACACACACACACACACATATACCACTCCTGGTGGTGGGAGGGGAACAAGAGAAAGGACAAAAGAAGTAAGAGATAAAGAGAAAGGAAGGAGGGATGGAGGAAAAGGTGAAACGAAAAGGACAAACCCTAATGTCCCCAGTGATTCTACCAGACAATATTACAGGGAGGGATTAAAATTCTGCCACCTTGAACTAGTGTTTTCCATGCCTGCCTAGAATTCAGCTGGCACCAGATGGATCAGACTGAGCAGGTTCCAAAACCTCTTGGAGGCTCTTACTTTCTAAACAGGGATGTCTGTTTTCTAGTAAAATCAGTAAAAGGAAAGGAGACAACTCGAAAGAGGCTCCTGCTCTCACTCAAATACGTGAATCCTAATACTCTCTCAGTCCTCAAGAGAAACCTCGAGGAGACTTGCTGAAGCAAAGCCACAGGGGTCTCTGAGGTTTCCCTGGCCATGCGCCCCTGTCCTGCCTCGCTGATGGCAGCATCTCTCTCTGAGGTTACCACCTCCCTAACACCTTTGACCAATATGCTGAGGTCCTGCAAAAGACCTTTGTGATATCACTGCCACCAATCAAACCCTTAAGTGCTAATGTCCTGCTGCTGGCCTGACACTATGAAGGTTTGAGCTACTCTCTGTGGATCACCCCACTCAATGCGTCTTCATTCTAGGAAGCAAGTGGGCTAGACAGTAAAACATCAGAGGCTGCTCCCAATGCTACACTCAGTGTTTCCAAAATTAGTAGACTTTATGGCCACAAGGGACCTTTAGAGCATCTAATCTAAGCCCCTGCATATCATAGGCCTCCTGTATAGTACAATAGTTACTCTTTGGGCACACACATTCCAGAAAGGCATCTAGTCTTCATTCAATGACATCAAGAGATGGAGAATCCACCACTTTCCCTTTAAGTGAGTACCAGGGGGCTCCATTTCCCCTTCCACTAGTTCCCCATTTACAGTGAGACAGAGCAGTACCTGCAGCAGGGAGCGGGAGTTGCTGATGGCCTCAGAGGCACAGCCCCTGCAGTGTCTCAGGAATCTGGCGCAAGTGCCGGATGATGCGGAGCTGGTGCATCACTTTTGGCCGTGACGTCCTCCTCCTGCAAGGGAACGAGAACCTGTCAGAGACTCAAACGCCCCGAGGAATCAGGGGGAATTAAGGGCACCTTGAACCAGCAGTATTTAAACTGACTACCTGCCCACCACTGAAGGATGAATTCACCTCCTGAACCCCAGAATGGAGTCTTCTTGTCCTTTCTAGTAACCTCCAGTGCCAACCCACCACCTTGTAGGGTGAGCTCCTGCTACCTCCCCCTCAGTACCCTTGACAGCTGTTCTACCTCCAAACCACAGCTCAAGTTATCAGAACCCTCTTCTCCACCCCAACCCAGGTTGCGCAGGGAGGCGGCCCTAGCAGGGGGGGCAGGAGGGATTCTGCCAGCAGTGAAGTGGGTTGCGGGGAAGTTGAGATCTTGCCCCAAGTTGTCCCAGACACTAATGCTAAGCCACAGGATGGCAGCATCTAGTGTCAGTGGAGTCCAAGCACTATTTGAACCCGACAGTTTTGGATCAACTTCCCACAAGGGGAGGTGAAGAGCACCCCCAGCAACACACACACCACTCCTGGAGGTGGGAGGGGAACAAGAGAAAGGACAAAAGAAGTAAGAGATGAAGAGAAAGGAAGGAGGGATGGAGGAAAAGGTAAAACGAAAAGGACAAACCCTAGTGTCCCCAGTGATTCCACGGGACAAAATTCCAGGGAGGGAAGAAAATTCTGCCACCTTAAACTACTGTTTTCCATGCCGAGAATTCAGCTGGCACCAGATGGATCAGACTGAGCAGGTTCCAAAACCTCTTGGAGGCTCTTACCTTCTAATTTTAAGTAAAATCAGTAAAAGGAAAGGAGAAAACTCGAAAGAGGCTCCTGCTCGCACTCACATACGTCAACCCTAACACTCTCTCAGTCCTCAAAAAGAAACCTCGAGAAGGAGACTTGCTGAAGCAAAGCCACAGGGGTCTCTGAGGTTTCCCTGGTCGTAAGCCCCTGTCCTCCCTGGCTGAAGACAGCATCTCTCTCTGAGGTCACCACCTCCCTAACACCTTTGACCAGTACGCTGAGGTCCTTGAAAAAGCCTTTGTGATATCACTGCCACACCCAACCAAACCCTAAAGTGCTCATGTCCTGCTGCTGGCCTGACACTTTGAAGGTTTGAGCTACGCTCTGTGGATCACACCACAAAATTCGTCTTCATTCTAGGAAGCAAGCTAGCTAGACAGTAAAACATCAGAGGCTGCTCCCAATACTACACTCAGTGTTTCCAAAAGTAGGAGACTTTCTGGCCAGAAGAGACCTTTACAGCATCTCATCTAACCCCCTCCATATCATAGGCTTCCAGTATAGTACAATAGTTACTTTTTGGGCACACACATTCCAGAAAGGCATCTAGTCTTCAATCAATGACATCAAGAGTTGGAGAATCCACCACTTTCCCTTTTAGTGAGTGCCAGAGGGCTCCATTTCCCCTTCCACTAACTCCCCATTTACAGTGAGCCAGAGCAGTACCGGCAGCAGGGAGCGGGAGTTGCTGAAGGCCTCAGAGGAACAGCCCCTGCAGTGTCTCAGGCACATGGCGTAAGTGCCGGATGATGCGGAGCTGGTGCATCCCTTTGGCCGTGACGTCCTCCTCCTGCAAGGGAACGAGAACCTGTCAGAGACTCAAATGCCCCGAGGAATCAGGGGCAATTAAGGACACCTGGAACCAGCAGTATTTACACCCAGCACCTGCCCACCACTGAGGGATGAATTCACCTCCTGAACCCCAGAATGGAGTCGTCTTCTCCTTTCTAGGAATCTCCAGTGCCAACCCCCGTCCTTGTAGGGTGAGCTCTTGCTACCACCCCCTCAGTGCCCTTGACAGCTGTTCCACCTCCAAACCACAGCTCAAGTTATCAGAACCCTCTTCTCCACCCCCACCCAGGTTGGGCAGGGAGGCGGCTCTAGCAGGGGGGGCAGGTGGGATTCTGGCAGCAGTGAAGTGGGTTGCGGGGAGGTTGAGATCTTGCCCCAAGTCATCCCAGACACTAATGCTAAACCACACGATGGCAGCATCTAGTGTCAGTGGAGTCCAAGCACTATTTCAACCATACAGTTTTGGATCAACTCCCAACAAGGGGAGGTGAAGAGCACCCCCACCAACACACACACACACACAAACACACACACCACTCCTGGTGGTGGGAGGGGAACAAGAGAAAGGACAAAAGAAGTAAGAGATAAAGAGAAAGGAAGGAGGGATGGAGGAAAAGGTAAAACGAAAAGGACAAACCCTAATGTCCCCAGTGATTCTACCAGACAAAATTACAGGGAGGGATTAAAATTCTGCCACCTTGAACTAGTGTTTTCCATGCCTGCCTAGAATTCAGCTGGCACCAGATGGATCAGACTGAGCAGGTTCCAAAACCTCTTGGAGGCTCTTACTTTCTAAACAGGGATGTCTGTTTTCTAGTAAAATCAGTAAAAGGAAAGGAGACAACTCGAAAGAGGCTCCTGCTCTCACTCAAATACGTGAATCCTAATACTCTCTCAGTCCTCAAGAGAAACCTCGAGAAGGAGACTTGCTGAAGCAAAGCCACAGGGGTCTCTGAGGTTTCCCTGGCCATGCGCCCCTGTCCTGCCTCGCTGATGGCAGCATCTCTCTCTGAGGTTACCACCTCCCTAACACTTTTGACCAATATGCTGAGGTCCTGCAAAAGACCTTTGTGATATCACTGCCACCAATCAAACCCTTAAGTGCTAATGTCCTGCTGCTGGCCTGACACTATGAAGGTTTGAGCTACTCTCTGTGGATCACCCCACTCAATGCGTCTTCATTCTAGGAAGCAAGTGGGCTAGACAGTAAAACATCAGAGGCTGCTCCCAATGCTACACTCAGTGTTTCCAAAATTAGTAGACTTTATGGCCACAAGAGACCTTTAGAGCATCTAATCTAAGCCCCTGCATATCATAGGCTTCCTGTATCGTACAATAGTTACTCTTTGGGCACACACATTCCAGAAAGGCATCTAGTCTTCATTCAATGACATCAAGAGATGGAGAATCCACCACTTTCCCTTTTAGTGAGGGCCAGGGGGTTCCATTTCCCCTTCCACTAGCACCCCATTTACAGTGAGCCAGAGCAGTACCTGCAGCAGGGAGTGGGAGTTGCTGATGTCCACAGAGGCACAGCCCTTGCAGTGTCAACTTCCCACAAGGGGAGGTGAAGAGCACCCCCAGCAACACACACACACACACCACTCCTGGTGGTGGGAGGGGAACAAGAGAAAGCAAGGAGGGATGGAGGAAAAGGTAAAACGAAAAGGACAAACCCTAATGTCCCCAGTGATTCTATGGCACAAAATCCCAGGTGGGCTATAAAATTCTGCCACCTTGAACTAGTGTTTTCCATGCCTAGAATTCAGCTGGCACCAGATGGATCAGACTGCAGACTGAGCAGGTTAAAAACCTCTCCAAGGTTCTTACCTTCTCAACAGGCACGTCTGTTTTCTAGTAAAATCAATAAAAGGAGAAACTCGAAAGAGGTTCCTCCTCACACTCACATACTTGAACCCTAATACTCTCTGAGTCCTAAAAAGGGAGACCTCGAGAAGGAGACTTGCTAAAGCAAAGCCAAAGGGGTCTCTGAGGTTTCCCTGGCCCTGCGCTCCTGTCCTGCCTGGCTGATGTCAGCATCTCTCTCTCAGGTAACCACCTCCCTAACACCTTTGACCCATAGGCTGAGGTCCAGGATAAGGCCTTTGTGATATCACTGCCACACCCAACCAAACCCTAAAGTGCTAATGTCCTGCTACTGGAATGACACTTTGAAGGTTTGAGCTACTCTCTGTGGATCACCCCACTCAATGCATCCTCATTCTAGGAAGCAAGCGGGCTAGACAGTAAAACATCAGAGGCTGCTCCCAATGCTACACTCAGTGTTTCCAAAATTAGTAGACTTTATGGTCAGAAGAGACCTTTAGAGCATCTAATCTAACCCGCTGCATATCATAGGCTTACTGTATAGTACAATAGTTACTCTTTGGGCACACACATTCCAGAAAGGCATCTAGTCTTCATTCAATGATATCAAGAGATGGAGAATCCACCACTTTCCCTTTTAGTGAGGGCCAGGGGGCTCCATTTCCCCTTCCACTAGCTCCCCATTTACAGTGAGCCAGAGCAGTACCTGCAGCAGGGAGCGGGAGTTGCTGAAGGCCTCAGAGGAACAGCCCCTGCAGTGTCTCAGGCACCTGGCGCAAGTGCCGGATGATGCGGAGCTGGTGCATCACTTTGGCCGTGACGTCCTCCTGCTGCAAGGGAACGAGAACCTGTCAGAGACTCAAATGTCCCGAGGAATCAGGGGGAATTAAGGGCACCTGGAACCAGCAGTATTTCCACCCACCACCTGCCCACCGCTGAGGGATGAATTCACCTCCTGAACCCCAGAATGGAGTCTTCTTGTCCTTTCTAGTATCCTCCAGTGCCAACCCCCCTCCTTGTAGGATTAGCTCCTGCTACCTCCCCCTCAGTGTTCTTCACAGCTGTTCCACCTCCAAACCAAACCTCAAGTTATCAGAACCCTCTTCTGCACCCCCAACCAGGTTGGGCATCGAGGCGGCTCTAGCGGGGGGGGCAGGAGGGATTCTGCCAGAAGTGAAGTGGGTTGAGGGGAGGTTGAGATCTTGCCCCAAGTCATCCCAGACACTAATGCTAAGCCACAGGATGGCAGCATCTAGTGTCAGTGGAGTCCAAGCACTATTTCAACCATACAGTTTTGGATGAACTCCCCACACGGGGAGGTGAAGAGCACCCCCAGCAACACACACACAAACACACACACACACACCACTCCTGGTGGTGAAAGGGGAACAGGAGAAAGGACAAAAGAAGTAAGAGATGAAGAGAAAGGAAGGAGGGATGGAGGAAAAGGTAAAACGAAAAGGACAAACCCTAATGTCCCCAGTGATTCTACGGGACAAAATCCCAGGGAGGGAATAAAATTCTGCCATCTTAAACTACTGTTTTCCATGCCTAGAATTCAGCTGGCACCAGATGGATCAGACTGAGCAGGTTCCAAAACCTCTTGGAGGCTCTTACCTTCTAAATAGGGACGTCTGTTTTCTAGTAAAATCCGTCAAAAGGAAAGGAGAAAACTCGAAAGAGGCTCCTGCTCACACTCACATACGTCAACCCTAACACTCTCTCAGTCCTCAAAGAGAGACCTCGAGAAGGAGACTTGCTGAAGCAAAGCCACAGGGGTCTCTGAGGTTTCCCTGGCCCTGTGCTCCTGTCCTGCCAGGCTGATGTCAGCATCTCTCTCGGAGGTCACCACCTCCCTAACACCTTTGACCAATAGGCTGACGTCCTGCAAAAGGCCTTTGTGATATCACTGCCACACCCACCCTTCCCCGGAAGTGCTAATGTCCTGTTGCTGGGCTGACACTTTGAAGGTTTCAGCTACTCTCTGTGGATCACCCCACTCAATGCCTGTTCATTCTAGGAAGCAAGCCGGCTAGACGGTAAAACATCAGAGGCTGCTCCCAATGCTACACTCAGTGTTTCCAACATTAGGGGACTTTATGGCCAGAAGAGACCTTTAGAGCATCTCATCTAACCCCTTGCATACCATAGGCTTGCTGTATAGTACAATAGTTACTCTTTGGGCACACACATTGCAGAAAGGCATCTAGTCTTCCTTCAATGACATTAAGAGATGGAGAATCCACCACTTTCCCTTTTAGTGAGTGCCAGGGGGCTCCATTACCCCTTCCACTAGCTCCCCATTTACAGTGAGCCAGAGCAGTACCTGCAGCAGGGAGCGGGAGTTGCTGATGGCCTCAGAGGCACAGCCCCTGCAGTGTCTCAGGAATCTGGCGCAAGTGCCGGATGATGCGGAGCTGGTGCATCACTTTTGGCCGTGACGTCCTCCTGCTGCAAGGGAACGAGAACCTGTCAGAGACTCAAACGCCCCGAGGAATCAGCGGGAATTAAGGGCACCTGGAACCAGCACTACTTCCACCCATCACCTGCCCACCACTGAAGGATAAATTCACCTCCTGAACCCCAGAATGGAGTCTTCTTGTCCTTTCTAGTAACCTCCAGTGCCAACCCCCCTCCTTGAAGGATGAGCTCCTGCTATCTCCCCCTCAGTGCCCTTGACAGCTGTTCCACCTCCAAACCACAGCTCAAGTTATTAGTACCTTTGGACACAGACTGGCTAACCTAGTGAGGAGGGCTTTAAACTAGGTTCGACGGGGACAGGTGAGCAAAGCCCACAGGTAAGTGGGGAACATGGAGACCGGGGAGATGGGTCAAAAACGAGAGGGAGTGTGGGCTATATTGTCAGAGGGAAAGGAGGGTAAGGACAAAACTGTGAGGAAACATCAAACCAGTATCTTAGATGCCTATATACAAATGCGAGAAGTATGGGGAATAAGCAGGAAGAACTGGAAGTGCTAATAAATAAATACAACTATGACATTGTTGGCATCACTGAAACTTGGTGGGATAATACACATGATTGGAATGTTGGTGTGGATGGGTACAGCTTGCTCAGGGAGGATAGACAGGGGAAAAAGGGAGGAGGTGTTGCCTTGTATATTAAAAATGTACACACTTGGACTGAGGTAGAGATGGACATAGGAGACGGAAGGGTTGAGAGTCTCTGGGTTAGGCTAAAAGGGGCAAAAAACAAGGGAGATGTCATGCTAGGAGTCTACTACAGGCCACCTAACCAGGTGGAAGAGGTGGATGAGGCTTTTTTTAAGCAACTAACAAAATCATCCAAAGCCCAAGATTTGGTGGTGATGGGGGACTTCAACTATCCGGCTATATGTTGGGAAAATAACACAGCGGGGCACAGACTATCCAACAAATTCCTGGACTGCATTGGAGACAACTTTTTATTTCAGAAGGTTGAAAAAGCTACTGGGGGGAAGCTGTTCTAGACTTGATTTTAACAAATAGGGAGGAACTCGTTGAGAATTTGAAAGTAGAAGGCAGCCTGCGTGAAAGTGATCATGAAATCATAGAGTTTGCAATTCTAAGGAAGGGTAGAAGGGAGAACAGCAAAATAGAGACAATGGATTTCAGGAAGGCAGATTTTGGTAAGCTCAGAGAGCTGATAGATAAGGTCCCATGGGAATCAAGACTGAGGGGAAAAACAACTGAGGAGAGTTGGCAGTTTTTCAAAGGGACACTATTAAGGGCCCAAAAGCAAGCTATTCCGCTGGTTAGGAAAGATAGAAAATGTGGCAAAAGACCACCTTGGCTTAACCATGAGATCTTGCATGATCTAAAAAATAAAAAGGAGTCATATAAAAAATGGAAACTGGGACAGATTACAAAGGATGAATATAGGCAAACAACACAGGAATGCAGGGGCAAGATTAGAAAGGCAAAGGCACAAAATGAGCTCAAACTAGCTACGGGAATAAAGGGAAACAAGAAGACTTTTTATCAATACATTAGAAGCAAGAGGAAGACCAAAGACAGGGTAGGCCCACTGCTTAGTGAAGAGGGAGAAACAGTAACAGGAAACTTGGAAATGGCGGAGATGCTTAATGACTTCTTTGTTTCGGTCTTCACCGAGAAGTCTGAAGGAATGCCTAACATAGTGAATGCTAATGGGAAGGGGGTAGGTTTAGCAGATAAAATAAAAAACGAACAAGTTAAAAATCACTTAGAAAAGTTAGATGCCTGCAAGTCACCCGGGCCTGATGAAATGCATCCTAGAATACTCAAGGAGCTAATAGAGGAGGTATCTGAGCCTCTAGCTATTATCTTTGGAAAATCATGGGAGACGGGAGAGATTCCAGAAGACTGGAAAAGGGCAAATATAGTGCCCATCTATAAAAAGGGAAATAAAAACAACCCAGGAAACTACAGACCCCAGTGAGTTTAACTTCTGTGCCAGGGAAGATAATGGAGCAAGTAATTAAGGAAATCATCTGCAAACACTTGGAAGGTGGTAAGGTGATAGGGAACAGCCATCATGGATTTGTGAAGAACAAATCATGTCAAACCAATCTGATAGCTTTCTTTGATAGGATAACGAGCCTTGTGGATAAGGGTGAGGCTGTGGATGTGGTATACCTAGACTTTAGTAAGGCATTTGATACGGTCTCGCATGATATTCTTATTGATAAACTAGGCAAATACAATTTAGATGGGGCTACTATAAGGTGGGTGCCTAACTGGCTGGATAACCGTACTCAGAGAGTTGTTATTAATAGTTCCCAATCCTGCTGGAAAGCCATAACGAGTGGGGTATCGCAGGGGTCTGTTTTGGGACCGGCGCTGTTCAATATCTTCATCAACGACTTAGATATTGGCATAGAAAGTACGCTTATTAAGTTTGCGGATGATACCAAACTGGGAGGGATTGCAACTGCTTTGGAGGACAGGGTCATAATTCAAAATGATCTGGACAAATTGGAGAAATGGTCTGAGTTAAACAGGATGAAGTTTAACAAAGACAAATGCAAAGTGCTCCACTTAGGAAGGAACAATCAGTTTCACACATACAGAATGGGAAGAGACTGTCTAGGAAGGAGTACGGCAGAAAGGGATCTAGGGGTTATAGTGGACCACAAGCTAAATATGAGTCAACAGTGTGATGCTCTTGCAAAAAAAGCAAACCTGATTCTGGGATGTATTAACAGGTGTGTTGTGAGCAAGACACGAGAAGTCATTCTTCCGCTCTACTCTGCTCTGGTTAGGCCTCAGCTGGAGTATTGGGTCCAGTTCTGGGCACCGCATTTTAAAAAAGATGTGGAGAAATTGGAAAGGGTCCAGAGAAGAGCAACAAGAATGATTAAAGGTCTTGAGAACATGACCTATGAAGGAAGGCTGAAAGAATTGGCTTTGTTTAGTTTGGAAAAGAGAAGACTGAGAGGAGACATGATAGCAGTTTTCAGGTATTTAAAAGGGTGTCATAAGGAGGAGGGAGAAAACTTGTTCACCTTAGCCTCTAAGGATAGAACCAGAAGCAATGGGTTTAAAGTGCAGCAAGGGAGGTCTAGGTTGGACATTAGGAAAAAGTTCCTAACTGTCAGGGTGGTTAAACACTGGAATAAATTGCCGAGGGAGGTTGTGGAATCTCCATCTCTTGAGATATTTAAGAGGAGGTTAGATAAATGTCTATCAGGGATGGTATTTGGTCTCATAGACTCATAGACTTTAAGGTCAGAAGGGACCATTATGATCATCTGGTCTGACCCCCTGCATGCTGCAGGCCACAAGACCCTTCCCTGGACTGTGCCGTTGAAGTCCCCAATCCTGTGTTTTAGTGACTTCAATCGGCAGGGACCCTCCTGCTAGTGATCCCTGCCCCATGCTGCGGAGGAAGGCGAAAAACCTCCAGAGGCTCAGCCAATCTACCCTGGAGGAAAATTCCTTCCCGACCCCAAATATGGCGATCAGTAATACCCCGAGCATGTAGGCAAGAGTCTCTAGCCTGACCCTTGTTTGCCATTATGCTATTTACGTACCATTGCTTGGTTTTCCTCGGCTACTATGTTTTACCATTAAACCATTCCCTCCATAAACTTATCCAACTTAATCTTAAAACCAGACAGGTCCGTTGCCCCCACCGTTTCCCTCGGAAGGCCGTTCCAATATTTCACCCCTCTGACGGTCAGAAACCTTCGTCTGATTTCAAGCCTGAACTTCCCCACGGCCAGTTTATATCCATTGGTTCTCGTGTCCACATTAGTACTCAGCTGAAATAATTCCTCTCCCTCCCTTGTATTTATCCCTCTGATATATTTAAAGATAGCAATCATATCCCCCCTCAGCCTTCGTTTTGTCAGACTAAACAACCCGAGCTCCTCTAATCTCTTTTCATACGACAGGTTTTCCATTCCTCTGATCATCCTAGTCGCCCTTCTCTGCACCCGTTCCAATTTGAGTTCATCTTTTTTAAACATGGGAGACCAGAACTACACACAGTACTCCAAATGAGGTCTCACCAGCGCCGTATACAACGGAAGCAGGACCTCCTTATCCCTACTAGATATACCTCGCCTAATACATCCCAAGACTGCATTGGCTTTTTTCACAGCCACGTCACATTGTCGACTCATAGTCATCCTGCGGTCTACAAGGACCCCTAGGTCCTTCTCCTCTTCCGTTACTTCTAACCAATGCGTCCCCATCTTGTAACTAAAATTGTTATTAGTCATCCCCAAGTGCATCACCTTACACTTTTCACTATTAAATTTCATCTTATTTCTGACACTCCAATTCACAAGCTCATTCAAGTCTCCCTGCAGAATATCCCTATCCTCCTCCGAATTTGCAACTCCTCCCACCTTCGTATCAGCCGCAAACTTTATCAGCCCACTCTTGCAATCGGTTCCGAGGTCAGTTATAAATAGATTAAATAAAATGGGTCCCAAAACCGAACCTTGAGGCACTCCACTAGTAACCTCCCTCCAACCCGACAGTTCACCCTTTAATACGACCCGCTGCATTCTCCCCATTAACCAATTCTTTATCCACCTCTGGATTTTCATATCGATCCCCATGTTTTCCAGTTTAACCAATAATTCCTCATGGGGTACAGTATCAAACGCTTTACTGAAATCCAGGTATATTAGGTCCACCGCATTTCCCTTATCTAATAAGTCCGTTACATGGTCCTGCCATGCGGGCAGGGGACTGGACTCTATGACCTCTCGAGGTCCCTTCCAGCCCTAGAATCTATGAATGTATGAAAAAAACACTGTTCTCCACCCCCACCCAGGTTGGCCAGGGAGGCGGCTCTAGCAGGGGGGGCAGGAGGGATTCTGGCAGCAGTGAAGTGGGTTCCGGGGAGGTTGAGATCTTGCCCCAAGTCATCCCAGACACCAATGCTAATCCACACGATGGCAGCATCTAGTGTCAGTGGAGTCCAAGCACTATTTCAACCACACAGGTTTGGATGAACTCCCCACAAAGGGAGGTGAAGAGCACCCCCAGCAACACACAAACACACACACACACACAAACCACTCCCGGTGGTGGGAGGGGAACAGGAGAAAGGACAAAAGAAGTAAGAGATGAAGAGAAAGGAAGGAGGGAGGGAGGAAAAGGTAAAACGAAAAGGACAAACACTAATGTCCCCAGTGATTCTACGGGACAAAATCACAGGGAGGGAATAAAATTCTGCCACCTTGAACTAGTGTTTTCCATGCCTAGAATTCAGCTGGCACCAGGTGGATCAGACTGAACAGGATACAAACCTCTCCGAGGCACTTACTTTCCTCAAAGAGAGACCTCAAGGAGGAGACTTGCTGAAGCAAAGCCAGAGGGGTCTCTGAGGTTTCCCTGGCCCTCATGTCAGCATCTCTCTCTGATGTCAGCATCTCTCTCTGAGATCACCACCTCCCTAACACATTTGACCAATAAGCTGACGTCCTGCAAAAGGCCTTTGTGATGTCACTGCCACACCCAACCAAACCCTGAAGTGCTAATGTCCTCCTGCTGGCCTGACACTTTGAAGGTTTGAGCTACTCTGTGTGAATCACCCCACTCAATGGGTCTTCATTCTAGGAAGCAAGCCGGCTAGACAGTAAAACATCAGAGGCTGCTCCCAATGCTACACTACGTGTTTCCAAAATTACTACACTTTATGGCCAGAAGAGACCTTTAGAGCATCTAATCTAAGCCCCTGCATATCATGGGCTTCCTGTATAGTACAATAGTTACTTTTTGGGCACAAACATTCCAGAAAGGTATCTAGTCTAAATTAAATGATATTAAGAGATGGAGAATCCATCACTTTCCCTTTTAGTGAGGGCCAGGGGGCTCCATTTCCCCTTCCACTAGCTCGCCATTTACAGTGAGCCAGAGCAGTACCTGCAGCAGGGAGCGGGAGTTCCTGAAGGCCTCAGAGGCGCAGCCCCTGCAGTGTCTCAGGCACGTGGCGTAAGTGCAGGATGATGCGGAGCTGGTGCATCATTTTGGCCCTGACGTCCTCCTGCTGCAAGGGAACGAGAACCTGTCAGAGACTCAAACGCCCCGAGGAATCAGGGGGAATTAAGGGAACCTGGAACCAGCAGTATTTCCACCCAGCACCTGCCCGTCAATGAGAGATGAATTCACCTCCTGAACCCCAAAATGGAGCCTTCTTGTCCTTTCTAGAAACCTCCAGAGCCAACCCCCCTCCTTGTAGGGTGAGCTCCTGCTACCTCCTGCTCAGTGCCCTTCACAGATATTCCACCTCCAAACCACAGCTCAAGTCATCAGAACCCTCTTCTCCACCCCGACACAGGTTGGGCAGGGAGGCGGCTCTAACAGGGTGTGCAGGAGGGATTCTGACAGCAGTGAAGTGGGTTGCAGGGAGGTTGAGATCTTGACGCAAGTCATCCCAGACACTAATGCTAAGTCACACAATGGCAGCATCTACTGTCAGTGGGGTCCAAGCACTATTTCAACCCCACAGTTTTGGATCAACTCCCCACAAGGGGAGGAGAAGAGAACCATCACCACACACACACACACACACACACACACCACTCCTGGTGGTGTGAGGGGAACAAGAGAAAGGACAAAAGAAGTAAGAGATGAAGAGAAAGGAAGGAGGGATGGAGGAAAAGGTAAAAGGAAAAGGACAAACCCTAATGTCCCCATGTCGGACATCAGGAATGGTAACATACATAAGCCAGTATGTGAACACTTCAATCTCCCTGGTCATTCTATTACAGATTTAAAAGTCACTATCATTGAACAAAAAAAACTTCAGAAACAGACTTCAAAGAGAAACAGCAGAACTAAAATTCATTTGCAAATTCAACACCATTAATCTGGGCTTGAATAGGGACTGGGAGTGGCTGGCTCACTACAGAAGCAGCTTTTCCTCTCCTGGAATTGACACCTCCTCATCTATTATTGGGAGTGGACTACATCCACCCTGATTTTTGAATTGGCCCTGTCAACACTGGTTCTCCACTTGTGAAGTAACTCCCTGCTCTCCATGTGTCAGTATATAATGCCTGCATCTGTAACTTTCACTCTATGCATCCGAAGAAGTGAGGTTTTTACTCACGAAAGCTTATGCCCAAATAAATCTGTTAGTCTTTAAGGTGCCACCAGACTCCTTGTTGTTTTTGTAGATACAGACTAACATGGCTACCCCCTGATACTTGACACCATGCAAGGCACTAAATTTAGCCGTATGGAGTGGAAATCCATCAACCTCAACAAAAAACTTGCACAGATACAGACAGACATCATCTTCCTCTCCAAATGCAAACAGATGGACATCATACCAAAAGGACTGAAGGTAAAAAATCCATTGCAATCAACATACTACACTGAGTATGGTGAGAGATTGTGCCACACACTCTCTCAAAGAAACTGAGGAACCACCTGATCAGCATCCTGTACAGCAGACAGGAGAAGATCAAGAATGAGCTCTCAGAACTGGAGACTCTCATACAATACCAGCCTTCTACACAAACTTCCACGTGGCTGGACTTTACAAAAATGAGACAAGCCATTTACAATGCACACTTCACTTCTCTACAGAGGAAAAAGGACTGTAAGTTATCTAAACTAATACCTGCCACTAGGGGCTATAACAATGGTACCCTCAACTCATCTAACAACATTGTCAATCTTTCCAACCACACGCTTAGCCCAGCAGAAGAGTCTGTCCTATCTCGGGGACTCTCTTTCTGTCCCACCGTCCCCACGAACATGATACAGTTCTGCGGTGATCTGGAAGCCTACTTTCCTCGTCTCCGACTCAAGGAATATTTTCAACGCACCACTGAACAGTGCACTGACCCACAGGAACCCTCCTACCAACACTACAAAAAGAAGAATTCTGCGTGGACTCCTCCTGACGGTCGAAATGACAGACTGGACCTCTACATAGAGTGTTTCCGCAGACGTGCACAGGCTGAAATTGTGGACAAACAACATCACTTGTCCCATAACCTCAGCCGTACAGAACGCAATGCCATCCACAGCCTCAGAAACAACTCTGACATTATCATCAAAGGGGCTGACAAAGGAGGTGCTGTAGTCATAATGAACAGGTCAGATTATGAACAGGAGGCTGCCAGGCAACTCTCCAAGACCACATTCTATAGGCCACTATCCTCTGATCCCACTGAGGAATACCAAAAGAAACTACACCATCTGCTCAAGAAACTCCCAGCTATAGTACAGGAACAAATCTACATGGACACACCCCCAGAACCCCGACCAGGGGTATTCTATCTGCTACCCAAGATCCATAAACCCGGAAACCCTGGACGCCCCATCATCTCAGGCATTGGCACTCTGACGGCAGGATTATCTGGCTATTTGGCCTCTCTCCTCAGGCCCTATGCTACCAGCACTCCCAGCTATCTTCGAGACACCACCAACTTCCTGAGGAAACTACAATGCATTGATGTTCTTCCTGGAAACACCATCCTGGCCACCATGCATGTAGAAGCACTTTATACCAATATTCCACATAAGGATGGACTACAAGCTGTCAGGAACAGTATCCCTGATGAGGCCACAGCAAGCCTGGTGGCTGAGCTTTGTGACTTTGTCCTCACCCACAACCACTTCAGATTTGGGGACAACTTATACCTTCAAGTCAGTGGCACTGCTATGGGTACTCACATGGCCCCACAGTATGCCAACATTTTTATGGCTGACTTAGAACAACGCTTCCTCAGCTCTCGTCCCCTAGTGCCCCTCCTCTACTTGCACTACATTGACGACATCTTCATCATATGGACCCATGGAAAGGAGGCCCTTGAAGAATTCCACCTGGACTTCAACAATTTCCACCCCACCATCAACCTCAGCCTGGACCAGTCCACACAAGAGATCCACTTCCTGGACACTACAGTACAAATAAGTGATGGTCACATAAACACCACCCTATACCGGAAACCTACTGACCGCTATACGTACCTACATGCCTCCGGCTTCCATCCAAGACACATCACACGATCCATTGTCTACAGCCAAGCCCTAAGATACAACCGAATTTGCTCCAACCCCTCAGACAGAGACAAACACCTACAAGATCTTTATCAAGCATTCGTAAAACTACAATACCCACCTGGGGAAGTGAGGAAACAGATTGACAGAGCAAGACGGGTACCCAGAAATCACCTACTACAGGACAGGCCCAACAAGAACAATAACAGAACACCACTGGCCATCACATACAGCCCCCAGCTAAAACCTCTCCAGCGCATTATCCACGATCTACAACCTATCCTGGAAAATGATCCCTCACTCTCACAGACCTTGGGAGGCAGGCCAGTCCTCGCTTACAGACAGCCCCCCAACCTGAAGCAAATACTCACCAGCAACTACACACCACACCACAGAAACACCAACCCAGGAACCTATCCCCGTAGCAAACCTCGTTGCCTACTCTGTCCCCATATCTACTCTGGCAACAGCATCAGAGGACCCAACCACATCAGCCACACCATCAGGGACTCATTCACCTGCACATCCACTAATGTCATATATGCCATCATGTGCCAGCAATGCCCCTCTCCCATGTACATTGGCCAAACCGGACAGTCCCTCCGCAAAAGAATAAATGGACACAAATCGGACATCAGGAGTGGTAACATACATAAGCCAGTAAGTGAACACTTCAATCTCCCTGGTCATTCTATTACAGATTTAAAAGTCACTATCATTGAACAAAAAAACTTCAGAAACAGACTTCAAAGAGAAACAGCAGAACTAAAATTCATTTGCAAATTCAACACCATTAATCTGGGCTTGAATAGGGACTGGGAGTGGCTGGCTCACTAAAGAAGCAGCTTTTCCTCTCCTGGAATTGACACCTCCTCATCTATTATTGGGAGTGGACTACATCCACCCTGATTTTTGAATTGGCCCTGTCAACACTGGTTCTCCACTTGTGAAGTAACTCCCTGCTCTCCATGTGTCAGTATATAATGCCTGCATCTGTAACTTTCACTCTATGCATCCGAAGAAGTGAGGTTTTTACTCACGAAAGCTTATGCCCAAATAAATCTGTTAGTCTTTAAGGTGCCACCAGACTCCTTGTTGTTTTCCTAATATCCCCAGTGATTCTACGGGACAAAATCCCAGGGAGGGAATAAAATTCTGCCACCTTAAACTAGTGTTTTCCATGCCTAGAATTCAGATGGCACCAGGTGGATCAGACTGAACAGGTTACAAACCTCTCAGAGGCACTTATTTTCTCAACAGGGACTTCTGTTTTCTAGTAAAATGGGTAAAAGGAAAGGAGAAAACTCGAAAGAGGCTCCTGCTCACACTCACATATGTGAACCCTAATACTCTCTCAGTCCTCAAAGAGAGACCTCAAGAAGGAGACTTGCTGAAGCAAAGCCACAGGGGTCTCTGAGGTTTCCCTGGCCCTGCGCCCCTGTTTTGCCTGGCTGATGTGAGCATCTCTCTCTGAGGTCACCACCTCCCTAACAACTTTGACCAATAGGCTGAGCTCCTGCAAAAGGCCTTTGTGATGTCACTGCCACACCCACCCATCTCCTGAAGTGCTAATATCCTGCTGCTGGCCTGACATTTTGAAGGTTTGAGCTACTCTCTGTGGATCACCCCACTCAATGCGTCTTCATTCTAGGAAGCAAGCCGGTTAGACAGTAAAACATTAGAGGCTGCTCCCAATGCTACACTCAGTGTTTCCAAAATTAATACACTTTATGGCCAGAAGAGACCTTTAGAGCATCTCATCTAACCCCCTGCATATCATAGGCTTCCTGTATAGGACAATAGTTACTTTTTGGGCACAAACATTCCAGAAAGGCATCTAGTTTCATTCAATGACTTCAAGAGATGGAGAATCCACCACTTTCCCTTTCACTGAGTGCCAGGGGGCTCCATTTCCCCTTCCACTAGCTCCCCATTTACAGTGAGCCAGAGCAGTACCTGCAACAGGGAGCGGGAGTTGCTGAAGGCCTCAGAGGCACAACCCCTGCAGTGTCTCAGGCACCTGGCGCAAGTGATGGATGATGCGGAGCTGGTGCCTCACTTTGGCCGTGACGCCCTCCTGCTGCAAGGGAATGAGAACCTGTCAGACTCAAACGCCCTGAGGAATAAGGGGGAATTAAGGGCACCTGGAACCAGCAGTATTTCCACTCAGCACCTGCCCAACACTGAGGGATAAATTCACCTCCTGAATCCCAGAATGGAGTCTTCTTGTCCTTTCTAGTAACCTCCAGTGCCAATCCCCCTCCTTCTAGGGTGAGCTCCTGCTACCTCCCCCTCAGTGTCCTTCACAGCTGTTCCACCTCCAAACCACAGCTTAAGTCATCAGAAACCTCTTCTAGACCCCCACCAAGGTTGGGCTGGGAGGCGGGTCTAGCAGTGGGGGCAGGAGGGATTCTGGCAGCAGTGAAGTGGGTTGCGGGGAGGTTGAGATCTTGCCCAAGTCATCCGAGACACTAACGCTAAGCCACAGGATGGCAGCATCTAGTATCTGTGGAGTCCAAGCACTATTTCAACCCCACAGTTTTGGATGAACTTCCCACAAGAGGAGGTGAAGATCATCCCCAGCAACACACACACACACACACACACACACACACACACACACACACACACACACCACTCCTGGTGGTGGGAGGGGAACAGGAGAAAGGACAAAAGAAGTAAGAGATGAAGAGAAAGGAAGGAGGGATGGTGGAAAAGGTAAAACGAAAAGGACAAACCCTAATGTCCCCAGTGATTCCACGGGACAAAATCCCGTGTGGACTACAAAATTCTGTCACCTTGAACTAGTGTTTTCCATGCCTAGAATTCAACGGGCACCAGGTGGATCAGACTGAGCAGGTTCAAAAACCTCTTGGAGGCTCTTACCTTCTAAACAGGGACGTCTGTTTTCTAGTAAAATCAGTAAAAGGGAAGGAGAAAACTCGAAAGAGGCTCCTGCTCGCACTCACATACGTGAACCCTAATACTCTCTCAGTCCTCAAAGAGAGACCTCGAGAAGGAGACTTGCTAAAGCAAAGCCACAGGGGTCTCTGAGGTTTCCCTGGCCCTGCGCCCCTGACTGATGTCAGCATCTCTCTCTGAGGTCACCACCTCCCTAACACCTTTGACCAATACGCTGAGATACTGCATGTAGCGGGGCGGCCTGGCTCCCAGGCGCCCCAGGAAGTCAAGGCCACCGCGGCCTGTCCCCACCCCCCGGAAGTCAAGGGGCGGGACAGGAAGTATAAAGGCCAAGCCACAGCGCTCAGTAGCTGGCCGGCAGCGGGAGAGGACAGACGCTGGTGCCCGAGCTCCCGCGGACCTGAGCCTGCCGAGAGCCCGGTATCCTGAGGAACGGTCTGAGCTTCCCCCCGCCAAGGGCCCAGAGGGTGTGACAGACCTACCTGCTGCTCAGGGCCCGGAGCAGCCCATGATCTGCGACCCAGCAGACGGAACTCAGGAGGAACAGGTACCCATGGAGGAGGAGATGGGAAGTGGCCCGGGGATAGCAGACCCCGAACCCATGTCAGTGTGTTGCGGTCAGGATCCCCACTGACTAGGGTTACCATATCTCATAAATAAAAAAAGAGGACCCTCCACGGGCCATGGCCCCGCCCATTTCCCCACCCCTAGCCCCGCCCCAACTCCGCCCCTTCCCCCACCCTAACTCCGCCCCCTCCTCCCTCCCACTCCCAGCCAGGGGGAAAGGGCTGCCCCAGTGCTACCAGCTTCACGGTTTGCCGGGCAGCCCCCAGACCCTGCGCCCCCGGCCGGCGCTTCCCCAGCGCAGCTGGAGCCCCAGCGCGCAGGGTCTGGAGGCTGCCCAGCAAACCGTGAAGCTGGTAGCGCTCGGGCTTTGGGCAGCCCCTATGCCTCCGGACCCTGCGCCCCCAGCCGGGCACTTCCCCTCCGGGGCTCCGGCGGCTCTGCGTAACTTACACTATATAAGTTACACAGAGCCGAAGAGGAGCAGAGCCCCCGCAGCTGGAGGCTCTGCTCCTCTTAGGCTCTAAGAGCCGGGCTGCCCCAGCGCTACCGGCTTCGGGCAGCCCCCGTGCCTCCGGACCCTGCGCCGCCGGAGCCCAGGAGGGGAAGTGCCCGGCTGGCGGCGCAGGGTCCGGAGGCAAGGGGGCTGCCTGAAGCCGGTAGCTCTCGGGCAGCCCGGTTCTTAAACAGAGCCTCTGTGTCAGTTACACACAGCCCAGAGGGCTGGAGGCTTTGCTCCTCTTTGGCTCTGTGTAACTGACACTGGGTCAGTTACACAGAGCCCCGGGGGCTGGAGGCTCCAGCCGCCCCCGCTCTGTTTAAGAGCCGGGCTGCCCAAGCGCTACCGGCTTCGGGCAGCCCCCGTGCCTCCAGATCCTGCACCCCCAGCCGGGCACTTCCCGTCCCGGGCTCCGGCGGCGCAGGGTCTCCAGGCACGGGGCTGCCCGAAGCCGGTAGCTCTGGGGCAGCCCTGCTCTTAAACAGAGCCTCCAGCGGCAGGGGCTCTGTGTAACTGACACTGTGTCAGTTACACACAGCCCCGGCGGCTGGAGGCTCCAGCCGACCCCGCTCTATTTAAGAGCCGGGCTGCCCCAGCGCTACCAGCTTCGGGCAGCCCCGTGCCTCCAGACCCTGCGCCGCCGGAGCCCGGGAGGGGAAGTGCCCGGCTGGGGGTGCAGGATCTGGAGGCATGGGGGCTGCCCGAAGCCGGTAGCGCTCGGGCAGCCCGGCTCTTAAACAGAGCGGGGCGGCTGGAGCCTCCAGCCGTGGGGGCTGTGTGTAACTGACACAGTGTCAGTTACACAGAGCCGCAGCGCTGGAGGCTCTGTTTAAGAACCGGGCTGCCCGAGCGCTACCGGCTTCGGGCAGCCCCCTTGCCTCCAGACCCTGCGCACCCAGCCGGGCACTTCCCCTCCCGGGCTCCGGCGGCGCAGGGTCTGGAGGCACGGGGCTGCCCGAAGCCGGTAGCGTTCAGGCAGCCCGGCTCTTAAACAGAGCCGCCATTTTCCCGGACATGTTCGGCTTTTTGGCAATTCCCCCCGGACGGGGGTTTGACTGCCGAAAAGCCGGACATGTCCGGGAAAAAGAGGACGTATGGTAACCCTACCACTGACTGCGCGGCAGACGGACTGCTGCGGATAGGGCCCCGGGCTGGAACACAGTGGAGTGGGTGGGCCTGTGTTCCCCCCTGCCACCCCGTGCTGGGTGGCAGTCTCTCCTCCTCCTTGTCCAAGGGGCCTGGGCCTCTGACTGACGATTGGTTTGCTGCCCCGCCCTGACCTAGGGCCTGGGCTAACCCAAACTGACCCAGCTCCTGCTACAAGGCCTGGGCCGCTGACTGACTACTGGTTTGTTCCCCGTCCTGACCCAGGGCCGGAGCTGTTGATTGTGTGCTCAGTCCCTGCATAAGGGCCTGAGCTCTGAACTGTTGATTGTGTGCTCAGTCCCTGCATAAGGGCCTGAGCTCTGAACTGTTGATTGTGTGCTCAGTCCCTGCACAAAGGACTGAGCGCCAAACTGCTAATTGTGTGCTCAGCCCCTACCCAAAGGTCTGGGCCCTAGACTGTTATTCGCTTTGTAGCGGGGCGGCCTGGCTCCCAGGTACCCCAGGAAGGGACGAGCCCCACCCCGGAACTACTACACTGCAAAAGGCCTTTGTGATGTCACTGCCACACCCACCCATCCCCTGAAGTGCTAATGTCCTGCTGCTGCCCTGACACTTTGAAGGTTTCAGCTACTCTCTGTGGATCACCCCACTCGATGCGTCTTCATTCTAGGAAGCAAGCCGGCTAGACAGTAAAGCATCAGAGGCTGCTCCCAATGCTACACTCAGTGTTTCCAAAATTACTACACTTTATGGCCAGAAGAGACCTTTAGAACATCTCATCTAACCCCCTGCATATCATAGGCTTCCTGTATAGTACAATAGGTACTTTTTGGGCACACACATTCCAGAAAGGCATCTAGTCTTCATGAAATGACATCAAGAGATGGAGAATCCACCACTTTCCCTTTTACTGAGTGCCAGGGGGCTCCATTTCCCCTTCCACTAGCACCCCATTTACAGTGAGCCAGAGCAGTACCTGCAGCAGGGAGCGGGAGTTGCTGATGGCCTCAGAGGCACAGCCCCTGCAGTGTCTAAGGCACCTGGCACAAGTGCCGGATGATGCGGAGCTGGTGCATCACTCTGGCCATGACGTCCTCCTGCTGCAAGGGAACGAGAACCTGTCAAAGACTCAAACGCCCCGAGGAATCAGGGGGAATTAAGGGCACCTGGAACCAGCAGTATTTAAACTGACTACCTGCCCTCCACTGAGGGATGAATTCACCTCCTGAACCCAGAATGGAGTCTTCTTGTCCTTTCTAGTAACCTCCAGTGCCAACCCACCACCTTGTAGGGTGAGCTCCTGCTACCTCCCCCTCAGTACCCTTGACAGCTGTTCTACCTCCAAACCACAGCTCAAGTTATCAGAACCCTCTTCTCCACCCCCACCCAGGTTGGGCAGGGAGGCGGCTCTAGCAGGGGGGGCAGGAGGGATTCTGCCAGCAGTGAAGTGGGTTGCGGGGAGGTTGAGATCTTGCCCCAATCATCCCAGACACTAATGCTAAGCCACAGGATGGCAGCATCTAGTGTCATTGGAGTTCAAGCACTATTTCAACCTCACAGTTTTGGATCAACTTCCCACAAGGGGAGGTGAAGAGCACCCCCAGCAACACACACACACACACACACACACACCACTCCTGGTGGTGGCAGGTGAACAGGAGAAAGGACAAAAGAAGTAAGAGATGAAGAGAAAGGAAGGAGGGATGGAGGAAAGGGTAAAACGAAAATGACAAACACTAATGTCCCCTGTGATTCTACGGGACAAAATCCCACAGAGGGAATAAAATTCTGCCACCTTAAACTAGTGTTTTCCATGCCTAGAATTCAGCTGGCACCAGATGGATCAGACTGAGCAGGTTCCAAAACCTCTTGGAGGCTCTTACCTTCTAAATAGGGACGTCTGTTTTCTAGTAAAATCCGTCAAAGGAAAGGAGAAAACTCCAAAGAGGCTCCTGCTCGCACTCACACATGTGAACACTAATACTCTCTCAGTCCTCAAAGAGAGACCTCGAGAAGGAGACTTGCTGAAGCAATAACAGACACTTGGTGGGATAACTCACATGACTGGAGTACTGTCATGGATGGATATAAACTGTTCAGGAAGGACAGGCAGGGCAGAAAAGGTGGGGGAGTTGCATTGTATGTAAGAGAGGAGTATGAGTGCTCAGAGGTCCGGTATGAAACTGTAGAAAAACCTGACAGTCTCTGGATAAAGTTGAGAAGTGTGAGCAACAAGGGGGATGTCACGGTTGGAGTCTGGTATAGACCACCAGACCAGGGGGATGAGGTGGACGAGGCTTTCTTCTGGCAACTAGCAGAAGTTGCTAGATCGCAGGCCCTGGTTCTCATGGGAGACTTTAATCACCCTGATATCTGCTAGGAGAGCAATACAGCGGTGCACAGACAATCCAGGAAGTTTTTGGAAAGTGTAGGGCACAATTTCCTGGTGCAAGTGCTGGAGGAACCAACTAGGGGCAGAGCTTTTCTCGACCTGCTGCTCACAAACAGGGAAGAATTAGTAGGGGAAGCAAAAGTGGATGGGAACCTGGGAGGCAGTGACCAGGAGATGGTCGAGTTCAGGATCCTGACACAAGGAAGAAAGGAGAGCAGCAGAATACGGACCCTGGACTTCAGAAAAGCAGACTTTGACTCCCTCAGGGAACAGATGGGCAGGATCCCCTGGGAGAATAACATGAAGGGCAAAGGGGTCCAGGAGAGCTGGCTGTATTTTAAAGAATCCTTATTGCGGTTGCAGGAACAAACCATCCCGATGTGTAGAAAGAATAGTAAATATGGCAGGCGACCAGCTTGGCTAAACAGTGAAATCCTTGCTGATCTTAAACGCAAAAAAGAAGCTTACAAGAAGTGGAAGATTGGACAAATGACCAGGGAGGAGTATAAAAATATTGCTCAGGCATGCAGGAGTGAAATCAGGAAGGCCAAATCACACTTGGAGTTGCAGCTAGCAAGAGATGTTAAGAGTAACAAGAAGGGTTTCTTCAGGTATGTTAGCAACAAGAAGAAAGTCAAGGAAAGTGTGGGCCCCTTACTGAATGAGGGAGGCAACCTAGTGACTGAGGATGTGGAAAAAGCTAATGTACTCAATGCTTTTTTTGCCTCTGTCTTCACGAACAAGGTCAGCTCCCAGACTGCTGCACTGGGCAGCACAATATGGGGAGAAGGTGACCAGCCCTCTGTGGAGAAAGAAGTGGTTCGGGACTATTTAGAAAAACTGGACGTGCACAACTCCATGGGGCTGGATGCGCTGCATCCGAGGGTGCTAAAGGACTTGGCGGATGAGATTGCACAGCCATTAGCCATTATTTTTGAAAACTCATGGCGATCGAGGGAGGTCCCGGATGACTGGAAAAAGGCTAATGTCGTGCCCATCTTTAAAAAAGGGAAGGAGGAGGATCCGGGGAACTACAGGCCAGTCAGCCTCACCTCAGTCCCTGGAAATATCATGGAGCAGGTCCTCAAGGAATCAATTATGAAACACTTAGAGGAGAGGAAAGTGATCAGGAACAGTCAGCATGGATTCACCAAGGGGAAGTCGTGCCTGACTAACCTAATTGCCTTCTATGATGAGATAACTGGCTCTGTGGATGAGGGGAAAGCAGTGGATGTGTTATTCCTTGACTTTAGCAAAGCTTTTGATACGCTCTCCCACAGTATTCTTGCCACCAAGTTAAAGAAGTATGGGATGGATGAATGGACTGTAAGGTGGATAGAAAGCTGGCTGGATCGTCGGGCTCAACGGGTAGTGATCAATGGCTCCATGTCTAGTTGGCAGCCGGTTTCAAGCGGAGTAGTGCCCCAAGGGTCGGTCCTGGGGCCGGTTTTGTTTAATATCTTTATTAATGATCTGGAGGATGGTGTGGACTGCACTCTCAGCAAGTTTGCAGATGACACTAAACTAGGAGGCGTGGTAGATACGCTAGAGGGTAGGGATCGGATACAGAGGGACCTAGACAAATTAGAGGATTGGGCCAAAAAAAACCTGATGAAGTTCAACAAGGACAAGTGCAGAGTCCTGCACTTAGGACGGAAGAATCCCATGCACTGCTACAGACTAGGGACCGAATGGCTAGGTAGCAGTTCTGCAGAAAAGGACCTAGGGGTCACAGTGGACGAGAAGCTGGATATGAGTCAACAGTGTGCTCTTGTTGCCAAGAAGGCTAACGGCATTTTGGGCTGTATAAGTAGGGGCATTGCCAGCAGATCGAGGAACGTGATCGTTCCCCTTTATTCGACATTGGTGAGGCCTCATCTGGAATACTGTGTCCAGTTTGGGGCCTGTGGAAGCAGAGAAAGAGCTCACAGGAAGGGGATGCAATGCATGACAGTTCGTTAGCAAGAGTTAGGCTAACTGTAACCCTAATAACGCGAGATTTGTAGAAGCGAGGAATGTGTGAGGCGGGTGAGAAAGAACTGTGTAAGAAGTCATTATGACCTGGTATAGATAAGGTGTAGAAGACCTTGTGTAGATAAGGTATAGAAAATATTGTATGTTGGCAAGAGTCAAAACAAGTGAAGAAATGAGATATCAAGATGGCCTATGTATAAACAAAACGCAGCTGTCCCTCGTTATTTCTGTAATGAAAGGTATAAATGCTTGCTGTAATTAGTTACCTGGGAGAGACCTGCTTAGCTCTCTCCCTCTGGGCAATTGTGAGAGTTAATAAAGCATCTGACTTGCTGTACCTAAACAAATAGTGAGAACTCTGTTTTTCTCCGACAGGCCCCACACTACAAGAAGGATGTGGAAAAATTGGAAAGAGTCCAGTGGAGAGCAACAAAAATGATTAGGGGTCTGGAGCACATGACTTATGAGGAGAGGCTGAGGGAACTGGGATTGTTTAGTCTCCAGAAGAGAAGAATGAGGGGGGATTTGATAGCAGCCTTCAACTACGTGAAGGGGGGTTCCAAAGAGGATGGAGCTCGGTTGTTCTCAGTGGTGGCAGATGACAGAACAAGGAGCAATGGTCTCAAGTTGCAGTGGGGGAGGTCCAGGTTGGATATTAGGAAACACTATTTCACTAGGAGGGTGGTGAAGCACTGGAATGCGTTAACTAGGGAGGTGGTGGAGTCTCCTTCCTTGGAGGTTTTTAAGGCCCGGCTTGACAAAGCCCTGGCTGGGATGATTTAGTTGGGAATTGGTCCTGCTTTGAGGACGGGGTTGGAGTAGATGACCTCTTGAGGTCCCTTCCAACCCTGATATTCTATGATTCTATGAAAGTCACAGGGGTCTCTGAGGTTTCCCTGGCCCTAAGCCCCTGTCCTGCCTGGCTGATGTCAGCATCTCTCTCGGAGGTCACCACCTCCCTAACACCTTTGACCAATAGGCTGAGGTCCTGAAAAGGCCTTTGTGATGTCACTGCCACACCCAGCCATCCCCGGAAGTGCTAATGTCCTGCTGCTGGCCTGACACTTTGAAGGTTTCAGCTACTCTGTGTGGATCACCCCACTCAATGCCTGTTCATTCTAGGAAGCAAGCCGGCTAGACAGTAAAACATCAGAGGCTGCTCCCAATACTACACTCAGTGTTTCCAAAATTTGTAGACTTTATGGCCACAAGAGACCTTTAGAGCATCTCATCTAAGCCCCTGCATATCATAGGCCTCCTGTATAGTACAATAGTTACTTTTTGGGCACACACATTCCAGAAAGGCATCTAGTCTTCTTTCAATGACATCAAGAGATGGAGAATCCACCACTTTCCCTTTTAGTGAGTGCCAGGGGGCTCCATTTCCCCTTCCACTAGCTCCCCATTTACAGTGAGCCAGAGCAGTACCTGCAGCAGGGAGCAGGAGTTGCTGAAGGCCTCAGAGGAACAGCCCCTGCAGTGTCTCAGGCACCTGGCGCAAGTGCCGGATGATGCGGAGCTGGTGCATCACTTTGGCCGTGACGTCCTCCTGCTGCAAGGGAACGAGAACCTGTCAGAGACTCAAAGGTCCCGAGGAATCAGGGGGAATTAAGGGCACCTGGAACCAGCAGTATTTCCACCCACCACCTGCCCACCGCTGAGGGATGAATTCACCTCCTGAACCCCAGAATGGAGTCTTCTTGTCCTTTCTAGTATCCTCCAGTGACAACCCCCCCTACTTGTAGGATTAGATCCTGCTACCTCCCCCTCAGTGTTCTTCACAGCTGTTCCACCTCCAAACCAAACCTCAAGTTATCAGAACCCTCTTCTGCACCCCCAACCAGGTTGGGCATCGAGGCGGCTCTAGCGGGGGGGCAGGAGGGATTCTGCCAGAAGTGAAGTGGGTTGAGGGGAGGTTGAGATCTTGCCCCAAGTCATCCCAGACACTAATGCTAAGCCACAGGATGGCAGCATCTAGTGTCAGTGGAGTCCAAGACCTATTTCAACCATACAGTTTTGGATGAATTCCCCACAAGGGGAGGTGAAGAGCACCCCCAGCAACACACACACAAACACACACACACACACACACACACACCACTCCTGGTGGTGAAAGGGGAACAGGAGAAAGGACAAAAGAAGTAAGAGTAAGTACGCTTATTAAGTTTGCGGATGATACCAAACTGGGAGGGATTGCAACTGCTTTGGAGGACAGGGTCATAATTCAAAATGATCTGGACAAATTGGAGAAATGGTCTGAGTTAAACAGGATGAAGTTTAACAAAGACAAATGCAAAGTGCTCCACTTAGGAAGGAACAATCAGTTTCACACATACAGAATGGGAAGAGACTGTCTAGGAAGGAGTACGGCAGAAAGGGATCTAGGGGTTATAGTGGACCACAAGCTAAATATGAGTCAACAGTGTGATGCTCTTGCAAAAAAAGCAAACCTGATTCTGGGATGTATTAACAGGTGTGTTGTGAGCAAGACACGAGAAGTCATTCTTCCGCTCTACTCTGCTCTGGTTAGGCCTCAGCTGGAGTATTGGGTCCAGTTCTGGGCACCGCATTTTATAAAAGATGTGGAGAAATTGGAAAGGGTCCAGAGAAGAGCAACAAGAATGATTAAAGGTCTTGAGAACATGACCTATTAAGGAAGGCTGAAAGAATTGGCTTTGTTTAGTTTGGAAAAGAGAAGACTGAGGTGGGAGAAAACTTGTTCACCTTAGCCTCTAAGGATAGAACCAGAAGCAAAGGGTTTAAACTGCAGCAAGGGAGGTCTAGGTTGGACATTAGGAAAAAGTTCCTAACTGTCAGGGTGGTTAAACACTGGAATAAATTGCCGAGGGAGGTTGTGGAATCTCCATCTCTTGAGATATTTAAGAGTAGGTTAGATAAATGTCTATCAGGGATGGTCTAGATGGTATTTGGTCCTGCCACGCGGGCAGGGGACTGGACTCGATGACCTCTCGAGGTCCCTTCCAGTCCTAGAATCTATGAATGTATGAAAAAAACACTGTTCTCCACCCCCACCCAGGTTGGCCAGGGAGGCGGCTCTAGCAGGGTGGGCAGGAGGGATTCTGGCAGCAGTGAAGTGGGTTGAGGGGAAGTTGAGATCTTGTCCCAAGTCATCCCAGACACTAATGCTAAGCCACAGGATGGCAGCATCTAGTGTCAGTGGAGTCCAAACACTATTTCAACCCCACAGTTTTCGAGGAACAGGAGAAAGGAGAAAAGAATTAAGAGATGAAGAGAAAGGAAGGAGGGATGGAGGAAAAGGTAAAACAAAAAGGACAAACCCTAATGTCCCCAGTGATTCTACGGCACAAAATCCAAGGGATGAAATAAAATTCTGCCATCTTAAACTACTCTTTTCCATGCCTAGAATTCAGCTGGCACCAGGTGGATCAGACTGAACAGGTTACAAACCTCTCCGAGGCACTTACTTTCTCAACAGGGACGTCTGTTTTCTAGTAAAATCAGTAAAAGGAAAGGAAACAACTCGAAAGAGGTTCCTCCTCGCATTCACATATGTGAACCCTAATACTCTCTCAGTCCTCAAAGAGAGACCTCGAGAAGGAGACTTCCTGAAGCAAAGCCACAGGGGTCTCTGAGGTTTCCCTGGCCCTGGGCCCCTGTCCTGCCTGGCTGATATCAGCATCTCTCTCTGAGGTCACCACCTCCCTAACACCTTTGAGCAATTCACCTCCTCAACCCCAGAATGGAATCTTCCTGTCCTTTCTAGTAACCTCCAGTGCCAACCCCACTCCTTGTAGGATGAGCTCCTGCTACCTCCTGCTCAGTGCCCTTGACAGCCGTTCCACCTCCAAACCACAGCTCAAGTTATCAGAACCCTCTTCTCCACCCCCACCCAGGTTGGGCAGGGAGGCGGATCTAGGAGGGGGGGCAGCAGGGATTCTGAAAGCAGAAAAGTGCGTTGCGGGGAGGTTGAGACCTTGCCCCAAGTCATCCCAGACAGTCATGTTAAGCCACAGGATGGGAGCATCTAGTGTCAGTGGAGTCCAAGCACTATTTAAACCTCACAGTATTGGATCAACTTTCCACAAGGGGAGGTGAAGAGCACCGCCAACAACAAACACACACACACACACACACACACACCCCCCACTCCTGGTGGTGGGAGGGGAACAGGAGAAAAGACCAAAAAGTAAGAGATGAAGAGAAAGGAAAGAGGGATGGAGGAAAAGGTAAAACGAAAAGGACAAAACCTAATGTCCCCAGTGATTCCACGGGACAAAATCCCAGGGAGGGAATAAAATTCTGCCACCTTGAGCTAGTGTTTTCCATGCCTAGAATTCAGCTGGCACCAGGTGGATCAGACTGAAAAGGTTACAAACCTCTCCGAGGCTCTTACCTTCTTAACAGGGACGTCTGTTTTCTAGTAAAATCAGTAAAAGGAAAGGAGAAAACTCGAAAGAGGCTCCTGCACGCACTCACGTACGTGAACCCTAATACTCTCTCAGTCCTCAAAGAGAGACCCCGAGAAGGGTCTCTGAGGTTTCCCTGGCCCTGTGCTCCTGTCCTGCCAGGCTGATATCAGCATCTCTCTCTGAGGTCACCACCTCCCTAACACATTTGACCAATAAGCTGACATCCTGCAAAAGGCCTTTGTGATGTCACTGACACACCCAACCAAACCCTGAAGTGCTAATGTCCTGCTGCTGGCCTGACACTTTGAAGGTTTGAGGTTGTCATAACTATAAAGGGAAGGGTAACAGCTGTCCTGTGTACAGTACTATAAAATCCTCCTAGCCAGAGACTCCAAAATCCTTTTCCCTCTAAAGGGTTAAGAAGCTCAGGTAACCTGGCTGGCATCTGACCTAAAGGACCAATAAGGGGACAAGATACTTTCAAATCTTGGGGAGGGGAAGGCTTTTGTTTGTGTTCTTTGTTTGTGTGGGTGTTCGCCCTCGGGACTGAGAGGGACCAGACATCAATCCAGGTTCTCCACATCTTTCTAAACAAGTCTCTCCTATTTCAAACAAGGCGTGTTAGTTTTCCTTTGTTTTCTCAACTTGTAAATGTACCTTTTACTAGAGTGTTTATCTTTGTTTGCTGTACTTTGAACCTAAGACTAGAGGGGAGTCCTCTGAGCTCTTTAAGTTTGATTACCCTGTAAGGTAAATTTCCATACTGATTTTACAGAGATGATTTTTACCTTTTTCTTTAATTAAAAGCCTTATTTTTTAAGAACCTGATTGCTTTTTCCTTGTTTTAAGATCCAAGGAGTTTGGATCTTGATTCACCAGGAGTTGGTGGGAGGAAGGAGGGGAATGGTTAATTTCTCCTTCTTTTAGATCCAAGGGGGTTGGATCTGTATTCACCAGAAGTTGGTGGGAGGAAGGAGGGGGGATGGTTTATTTCTCCTTGTTTTAAGATCCAAGGGGTTTGGATCTGTATTCACCAGGGAATTGGTGAAAGGTTTCTCAAGGCTACCCAGGGGAGGAAATTAGCCTTGGGATGGTGGTTAAGCTTATAAGTTTTCATGCAGGCCCCTACATTTGTACCCTAAACTTCAAAGTGGGGATACAGCCTTGACACAGGTACTCTCTGTGGATCACCCCACTCAATGCGTCTTCATTCTAGGAAGCAAGCCGGCTAGACAGTAAAACATCACAGGCTGCTCCCAATACTACACTCAGTGTTTCCAAAATTTGTAGACTTTATGGCCACAAGAGACCTTTAGAGCATCTCATCTAAGCCCCTGCATATCATAGGCCTCCTGTATAGTACAATAGTTACTTTTTGGGCACACACATTCCAGAAAGGCATCTAGTCTTCATTCAATGACATCAAGAGATGGAGAATCCACCACTTTCCCTTTTAGTGAGTGCCAGGGGGCTCCATTTCCCCTTCCACTAGTTCCCCATTTAGAGGGAGACAGAGCAGTACCTGCAGCAGGGAGCGGGAGTTGCTGAAAGACTCAGAGGAACAGCCCCTGCAGTGTCTCAGGCACCTGGCGCAAGTGGCGGATGATGCGGGTGCATCACTTTTGCCGTGACGTCCTCCTGCTGCAAGGGAACGAGAACCTGTCAGAGACTCAAACGCCCCGAGGAATCAGGGGGAATTAAGGGCACCGGGAACCAGCAGTATTTCCACTCAGCACCTGCCCACCACTGAGGGATGAATTCACCTCCTGAACCCCAGAATGGAGTCTTCTTGTCCTTTCTAGTAACCTCCAGTGCCAAATCCCCTCCTTGAAGGGTGAGCTGCTGCTACCTCCCTCTCAGTGCCCTTGACAGATGTTCCACCACCAAACCACAGCTCAAGTTATCAGAACCCTCTTCTCCACCCCCACCCAGGTTGGCCAGGGAGGCGGCTCTAGCAGGGGTGGCAGGAGGGATTCTGCCAGCAGTGAAGTGGGTTCCGGGGAGGTTGAGATCTTGCCCCAAGTCATCCCAGACACCAATGCTAATCCACACGATGGCAGCATCTAGTGTCAGTGGAGTCCAAGCACTATTTCAACCACACAGGTTTGGATGAACTCCCCACAAAGGGAGGTGAAGAGCACCCCCAGCAACACACAAACACACACAGACACACAAACCACTCCCGGTGGTGGGAGGGGAACAGGAGAAAGGACAAAAGAAGTAAGAGATGAAGAGAAAGGAAGGAGGGAGGGAGGAAAAGGTAAAACGAAAAGGACAAACACTAATGTCCCCAGTGATTCTACGGGACAAAATCACAGGGAGGGAATAAAATTCTGCCAGCTTGAACTAGTGTTTTCCATGCTTAGAATTCAGCTGGCACCAGGTGGATCAGACTGAACAGGATACAAACCTCTCCGAGGCACTTACTTTCCTCAAAGAGAGACCTCAAGGAGGAGACTTGCTGAAGCAAAGCCAGAGGGGTCTCTGAGGTTTCCCTGGCCCTCATGTCAGCATCTCTCTCTGATGTCAGCATCTCTCTCTGAGGTCACCACCTCCCTAACACATTTGACCAATAAGATGACGTCCTGCAAAAGGCCTTTGTGCTGTCACTGCCACACCCAACCAAACCCTGAAGTGCTAATGTCCTCCTGCTGGCCTGACACTTTGAAGGTTTGAGCTACTCTGTGTGAATCACCCCACTCAATGGGTCTTCATTCTAGGAAGCAAGCCGGCTAGACAATAAAACATCAGAGGCTGCTCCCAATGCTACACTCCGTGTTTCCAAAATTACTACACTTTATGGCCAGAAGAGACCTTTAGAGCATCTAATCTAAGCCCCTACATATCATGGGCTTCCTGTATAGTACAATAGTTACTTTTTGGGTACAAACATTCCAGAAAGGTATCTAGTCTAAATTAAATGACATTAAGAGATGGAGAATCCATCACTTTCCCTTTTAGTGAGTGCCAGGGGGCTCCATTTCCCCTTCCACTAGCTCCCCATTTACAGTGAGCCAGAGCAGTACCTGCAGCAGGGAGCGGGAGTTCCTGAAGGCCTCAGAGGCGCAGCCCCTGCAGTGTCTCAGGCACGTGGCGTAAGTGCAGGATGATGCGGAGCTGGTGCATCATTTTGGCCGTGACGTCCTCCTGCTGCAAGGGAACGAGAACCTGTCAGAGACTCAAACGCCCCGAGGAATCAGGGGGAATTAAGGGAACCTGGAACCAGCAGCATTTCCACCCAGCACCTGCCCATCAATGAGAGATGAATTCACCTCCTGAACCCCAAAATGGAGTCTTCTTGTCCTTTCTAGAAACCTCCAGAGCCAACCCCCCTCCTTGTAGGGTGAGCTCCTGCTACCTCCTGCTCAGTGCCCTTCACAGATATTCCACCTCCAAACCACAGCTCAAGTCATCAGAACCCTCTTCTCCACCCCGACACAGGTTGGGCAGGGAGGCGGCTCTAACAGGGTGTGCAGGAGGGATTCTGACAGCAGTGAAGTAGGTTGCAGGGAGGTTGAGATCTTGACCCAAGTCATCCCAGACACTAATGCTAAGTCACACAATGGCAGCATCTACTGTCAGTGGGGTCCAAGCACTATTTCAACCCCACAGTTTTGGATCAACTCCCCACAAAGGGAGGAGAAGAGAACCATCAGCACCACACACACACACACACACACACACACACACACACACCACGCCTGGTGGTGTGAGGGGAACAAGAGAAAGGACAAAAGAAGTAAGAGATGAAGAGAAAGGAAGGAGGGATGGAGGAAAAGGGAAAAGGAAAAGGACAAACCCTAATGTCCCCATGTCGGACATCAGGAATGGTAACATACATAAGCCAGTATGTGAACACTTCAATCTCCCTGGTCATTCTATTACAGATTTAAAAGTCACTATCATTGAACAAAAAAAACTTCAGAAACAGACTTCAAAGAGAAACAGCAGAACTAAAATTCATTTGCAAATTCAACACCATTAATCTGGGCTTGAATAGGGACTGGGAGTGGCTGGCTCACTACAGAAGCAGCTTTTCCTCTCCTGGAATTGACACCTCCTCATCTATTATTGGGAGTGGACTACATCCACCCTGATTTTTGAATTGGCCCTGTCAACACTGGTTCTCCACTTGTGAAGTAACTCCCTGCTCTCCATGTGTCAGTATATAATGCCTGCATCTGTAACTTTCACTCTATGCATCCGAAGAAGTGAGGTTTTTACTCACGAAAGCTTATGCCCAAATAAATCTGTTAGTCTTTAAGGTGCCACCAGACTCCTTGTTGTTTTTGTAGATACAGACTAACATGGCTACCCCCTGATACTTGACACCATGCAAGGCACTAAATTTAGCCGTATGGAGTGGAAATCCATCAACCTCAACAAAAAACTTGCACAGATACAGACAGACATCATCTTCCTCTCCAAATGCAAACAGATGGACATCATACCAAAAGGACGGAAGGTAAAAAATCCATTGCAATCAACATACTACACTGAGTATGGTGAGAGATTGTGCCACACACTCTCTCAAAGAAACTGAGGAACCACCTGATCAGCATCCTGTACAGCAGACAGGAGAAGATCAAGAATGAGCTCTCAGAACTGGAGACTCTCATACAATACCAGCCTTCTACACAAACTTCCACGTGGCTGGACTTTACAAAAATGAGACAAGCCATTTACAATGCACACTTCACTTCTCTACAGAGGAAAAAGGACTGTAAGTTATCTAAACTAATACCTGCCACTAGGGGCTATAACAATGGTACCCTCAACTCATCTAACAACATTGTCAATCTTTCCAACCACACGCTTAGCCCAGCAGAAGAGTCTGTCCTATCTCGGGGACTCTCTTTCTGTCCCACCGTCCCCACGAACATGATACAGTTCTGCGGTGATCTGGAAGCCTATTTTCCTCGTCTCCGACTCAAGGAATATTTTCAACGCACCACTGAACAGTGCACTGACCCACAGGAACCCTCCTACCAACACTACAAAAAGAAGAATTCTGCGTGGACTCCTCCTGACGGTCGAAATGACAGACTGGACCTCTACATAGAGTGTTTCCGCAGACGTGCACAGGCTGAAATTGTGGACAAACAACATCACTTGTCCCATAACCTCAGCCGTACAGAACGCAATGCCATCCACAGCCTCAGAAACAACTCTGACATCATCATCAAAGGGGCTGACAAAGGAGGTGCTGTAGTCATAATGAACAGGTCAGATTATGAACAGGAGGCTGCCAGGCAACTCTCCAAGACCACATTCTACAGGCCACTATCCTCTGATCCCACTGAGGAATACCAAAAGAAACTACACCATCTGCTCAAGAAACTCCCAGCTACAGTACGGGAACAAATCTACATGGACACACCCCCAGAACCCCAACCAGGGGTATTCTATCTGCTACCCAAGATCCATAAACCCGGAAACCCTGGACGCCCCATCATCTCAGGCATTGGCACTCTGACGGCAGGATTATCTGGCTATTTGGCCTCTCTCCTCAGGCCCTATGCTACCAGCACTCCCAGCTATCTTCCAGACACCACCAACTTCCTGAGGAAACTACAATGCATTGATGTTCTTCCTGGAAACACCATCCTGGCCACCATGCATGTAGAAGCACTTTATACCAATATTCTACATGAGGATGGACTACAAGCTGTCAGGAACAGTATCCCTGATGAGGCCACAGCAAGCCTGGTGGCTGAGCTTTGTGACTTTGTCCTCACCCACAACCACTTCAGATTTGGGGACAACTTATACCTTGAAGTCAGTGGCACTGCTATGGGTACTCGCATGGCCCCACAGTATGCCAACATTTTTATGGCTGACTTAGAACAACGCTTCCTCAGCTCTCGTCCCCTAGTGCCCCTCCTCTACTTGCGCTACATTGACGACATCTTCATCATATGGACCCACGGAAAGGAGGCCCTTGAAGAATTCCACCTGGACTTCAACAATTTCCACCCCACCATCAACCTCAGCCTGGACCAGTCCACACAAGAGATCCACTTCCTGGACACTACAGTACAAATAAGTGATGGTCACATAAACACCACCCTATACCGGAAACCTACTGACCGCTATACGTACCTACATGCCTCCGGCTTCCATCCAAGACACATCACATGATCCATTGTCTACAGCCAAGCCCTAAGATACAACCGAATTTGCTCCAACCCCTCAGACAGAGACAAACACCTACAAGATCTTTATCAAGCATTCGTAAAACTACAATACCCACCTGGGGAAGTGAGGAAACAGATTGACAGAGCAAGACGGGTACCCAGAAATCACCTACTACAGGACAGGCCCAACAAGGACAATAACAGAACACCACTGGCCATCACATACAGCCCCCAGCTAAAACCTCTCCAGCGCATTATCCACGATCTACAACCTATCCTGGAAAATGATCCCTCACTCTCACAGACCTTGGGAGGCAGGCCAGTCCTCGCTTACAGACAACCCCCCAACCTGAAGCAAATACTCACCAGCAACTACACACCACACCACAGAAACACCAACCCAGGAACCTATCCCCGTAGCAAACCTCGTTGCCTACTCTGTCCCCATATCTACTCTGGCAACAGCATCAGAGGACCCAACCACATCAGCCACACCATCAGGGACTCATTCACCTGCACATCCACTAATGTCATATATGCCATCATGTGCCAGCAATGCCCCTCTCCCATGTACATTGGCCAAACCGGACAGTCCCTCCGCAAAAGAATAAATGGACACAAATCGGACATCAGGAGTGGTAACATACATAAGCCAGTATGTGAACACTTCAATCTCCCTGGTCATTCTATTACAGATTTAAAAGTCACTATCATTGAACAAAAAAACTTCAGAAACAGACTTCAAAGAGAAACAGCAGAACTAAAATTCATTTGCAAATTCAACACCATTAATCTGGGCTTGAATAAGGACTGGGAGTGGCTGGCTCACTACAGAAGCAGCTTTTCCTCTCCTGGAATTGACACCTCCTCATCTATTATTTGGAGTGGACTACATCCACCCTGATTTTTGAATTGGCCCTGTCAACACTGGTTCTCCACTTGTGAAGTAACTCCCTGCTCTCCATGTGTCAGTATATAATGCCTGCATCTGTAACTTTCACTCTATGCATCCGAAGAAGTGAGGTTATTACTCACGAAAGCTTATGCCCAAATAAATCTGTTAGTCTTTAAGGTGCCACCAGACTCCTTGTTGTTTTCCTAATATCCCCAGTGATTCTACGGGACAAAATCCCAGGGAGGGAATAAAATTCTGCCACCTTAAACTAGTGTTTTCCGTGCCTAGAATTCAGATGGCACCAGGTGGATCAGACTGAACAGGTTACAAACCTCTCCGAGGCACTTACTTTCTCAACAGGGACTTCTGTTTTCTAGTAAAATGGGTAAAAGGAAAGGAGAAAACTCGAAAGAGGCTCCTGCTCACACTCACATATGTGAACCCTAATACTCTCTCAGTCCTCAAAGAGAGCTCGAGAAGAAGACTTGCTGAAGCAAAGCCACAGGGGTCTCTGAGGTTTCCCTGGCCCTGCGCCCCTGTTTTGCCTGGCTGATGTGAGCATCTCTCTCTGAGGTCACCACCTCCCTAACAACTTTGACCAATAGGCTGAGCTCCTGCAAAAGGCCTTTGTGATGTCACTGCCACACCCATCCATCCCCTGAAGTGCTAATATCCTGCTGCTGGCCTGACACTTTGGAGGTTTGAGCTACTCTCTGTGGATCACCCCACTCAATGCGTCTTCATTCTAGGAAGCAAGCCGGTTAGACAGTAAAACATTAGAGGCTGCTCCCAATGCTACACTCAGTGTTTCCAAAATTAATACACTTTATGGCCAGAAGAGACCTTTAGAGCATCTCATCTAACCCCCTGCATATCATAGGCTTCCTGTATAGGACAATAGTTACTTTTTGGGCACAAACATTCCAGAAAGGCATCTAGTTTCATTCAATGACTTCAAGAGATGGAGAATCCACCACTTTCCCTTTCACTGAGTGCCAGGGGGCTCCATTTCCCCTTCCACTAGCTCCCCATTTACAGTGAGCCAGAGCAGTACCTGCAACAGAGAGCGGGAGTTGCTGAAGGCCTCAGAGGCACAACCCCTGCAGTGTCTCAGGCACCTGGCGCAAGTGATGGATGATGCGGAGCTGGTGCCTCACTTTGGCCGTGACGCCCTCCTGCTGCAAGGGAATGAGAACTTGTCAGACTCAAACGCCCCGAGGAATCAGGGGGAATTAAGGGCACCTGGAACCAGCAGTATTTCCACTCAGCACCTGCCCAACACTGAGGGATGAATTCACCTCCTGAATCCCAGAATGGAGTCTTCTTGTCCTTTCTAGTAACCTCCAGTGCCAATCCCCCTCCTTCTAGGGTGAGCTCCTGCTACCTCCCCCTCAGTGTCCTTGACAGCTGTTCCACCTCCAAACCACAGCTTAAGTCATCAGAAACCTCTTCTAGACCCCCACCAAGGTTGGGCTGGGAGGCAGGTCTAGCAGTGGGGGCAGGAGGGATTCTGGCAGCAGTGAAGTGGGTTGCGGGGAGGTTGAGATCTTGCCCAAGTCATCCGAGACACTAACGCTAAGCCACAGGATGGCAGCATCTAGTGTCTGTGGAGTCCAAGCACTATTTCAACCCCACAGTTTTGGATGAACTTCCCACAAGAGGAGGTGAAGATCACCCCCAGCAACACACACACACACACACACACATCTTGTAACTAAAATTGTTATTAGTCATCCCCAAATGCATCACCTTACACTTTTCACTATTAAATTTCATCTTATTTCTGATACTCCAATTCACAAGCTCATTCAAGTCTCCCTGCAGGATATCCCTATCCTCCTCCGAATTTACAACGCCTCCCACCTTCGTATCATCCGCAAATTTTATCAGCCCACTCCTGCAATCGGTTCCGAGGTCAGTTATAAATAGATTAAATAAAATGGGTCCCAAAACCGAACCTTGAGGCACTCCACTAGTAACCTCCCTCCAACCCGACAGTTCACCCTTTAATACGACCCGCTGCATTCTCCCCAGTAACCAATTCCTTATCCACCTCTGGATTTTCATATCGATCCCCATGTTTTTCAGTTTAACCAATAATTCCTCATGGGGTACAGTATCAAACGCTTTACTGAAATCCAGGTATATTAGGTCCACCGCATTTCCCTTGTCTAATAAATCCGTTACTTTCTCAAAGAAGGAGATCAGATTCGTTTGGCACGATCTGCCCTTCGTAAAGCCATGTTGTAATTTATCGCAATTGCCACTACCCTCCAGGTCCTCAACTAGTTTCTCTTTCAGAATTTTCTCTAACACCTTGCACACTACAGATGTTAGACTAACAGGCCTGTAGTTACCCGGATCACTTTTTTTCCCTTTCTTGAAAATAGGAACCACATTAGCTATTCTCCAGTCTAACGGGACCACACCTGTCAAAGACTCAAATGCCCCGAGGAATCAGGGGGAATTAAGGGCATCTGGAACCAGCAGTATTTCCACCCAGCACCTCCCCACCACTGAGGGATGAATTCACCTCCTGAACCCCAGAATGGAGTCTTCTTGTCCTTTCTAGTAACCTCCAGTGCCAACCCCCCTCCTTGAAGGATGAGATCCTGCTACTTCCCCCTCAGTGCCCTTGACAGCTGTTCCACCTCCAAACCACAGCTCAAGTTATCAGAACCCTCTTCTCCACCCCCACCCAGGTTGGGCAGGAAGGCGGCTCTAGCAGGGGGGGCAGGAGGGATTCTGCCAGCAGTGAAGTGGGTTGCGGGGAGGTTGAGATCTTGCCCCAATCATCCCAGACACTAATGCTAAGCCACAGGATGGCAGCATCTAGTGTCATTGGAGTTCAAGCACTATTTCAACCTCACAGTTTTGGATCAACTTCCCAACAAGGGGAGGTGAAGAGCACCATCAGCACCACACACACACACACACACACACACACACACACACACACACACACACATATATACCACTCCTGGTGGTGGGAGGGGAACAAGAGAAAGGACAAAAGAAGTAAGAGATAGAGAGAAAGGAAGGAGGGATGGAGGAAAAGGTAAAACGAAAAGGACAAACCCTAATGTCCCCAGTGATTCTACGGCACAAAATCCCAGGTGGGCTATAAAATTCTGCCACCTTGAACTAGTGTTTTCCATGCCTAGAATTCAGCTGGCACCAGATGGATCAGATTGCAGACTGAGCAGGTTAAAAACCTCTCCAAGGTTCTTACCTTCTCAACAGGCACGTCTGTTTTCTAGTAAAATCAATAAAAGGAGAAACTCGAAAGAGGTTCCTCCTCGCACTCACATACTTGAACCCTAATACTCTCTGAGTCCTAAAAAGGGAGACCTCGAGAAGGAGACCTGCTAAAGCAAAGCCAAAGGGGTCTCTGAGGTTTCCCTGGCCCTGCGCTCCTGTCCTGCCTGGCTGATGTCAGCATCTCTCTCTCAGGTAACCACCTCCCTAACACCTTTGACCCATAGGCTGAGGTCCAGGATAAGGCCTTTGTGATATCACTGCCACACCCAACCAAACCCTAAAGTGCTAATCTCCTGCTACTGGCCTGACACTTTGAAGGTTTGAGCTACTCTCTGTGGATCACCCCACTCAATGCATCCTCATTCTAGGAAGCAAGCGGGCTAGACAGTAAAACATCAGAGGCTGCTCCCAATGCTACACTCAGTGTTTCCAAAATTAGTAGACTTTATGGTCAGAAGAGACCTTTAGAGCATCTAATCTAACCCGCTGCATATCATAGGCTTACAGTCTCTCCTCCTGGTGGTGGGAGGGGAACAGGAGAAAGGACAAAAGAAGTAAGAGATGAAGAGAAAGGAAGGAGGGATGGTGGAAAAGGTAAAACGAAAAGGACAAACCCTAATGTCCCCAGTGATTCCACGGGACAAAATCCCGTGTGGACTACAAAATTCTGTCACCTTGAACTAGTGTTTTCCATGCCTAGAATTCAACGGGCACCAGGTGGATCAGACTGAGCAGGTTCAAAAACCTCTTGGAGGCTCTTACCTTCTAAACAGGGACGTCTGTTTTCTAGTAAAATCAGTAAAAGGGAAGGAGAAAACTCGAAAGAGGCTCCTGCTCTCACTCACATACGTGAACCCTAATACTCTCTCAGTCCTCAAAGAGAGACCTCGAGAAGGAGACTTGCTAAAGCAAAGCCACAGGGGTCTCTGAGGTTTCCCTGGCCCTGCGCCCCTGACTGATGTCAGCATCTCTCTCTGAGGTCACCACCTCCCTAACACCTTTGACCAATACGCTGAGATACTGCATGTAGCGGGGCGGCCTGGCGCCCAGGCGCCCCAGGAAGTCAAGGCCACCGCGGCCTGTCCCCACCCCCCGGAAGTCAAGGGGCGGGACAGGAAGTATAAAGGCCAAGCCACAGCGCTCAGTAGCTGGCCGGCAGCGGGAGAGGACAGACGCTGGTGCCCGAGCTCCCGCGGACCTGAGCCTGCCGAGAGCCCGGTATCCTGAGGAACGGTCTGAGCTTCCCCCCGCCAAGGGCCCAGAGGGTGTGACAGACCTACCTGCTGCTCGGGGCCCGGAGGAGCCCATGATCTGCGACCCAGCAGACGGAACTCAGGAGGAACAGGTACCCATGGAGGAGGAGATGGGAAGTGGCCCGGGGATAGCAGACCCCGAACCCATGTCAGTGTGTTGCGGCCAGGATCCCCACTGACTAGGGTTACCATATCTCATAAATAAAAAAAGAGGACCCTCCACGGGCCATGGCCCCGCCCATTTCCCCACCCCTAGCCCCGCCCCAACTCCGCCCCTTCCCCCACCCTAACTCCGCCCCCTCCTCCCTCCCACTCCCAGCCAGGGGGAAAGGGCTGCCCCAGTGCTACCAGCTTCACGGTTTGCCGGGCAGCCCCCAGACCCTGCGCCCCCGGCCGGCGCTTCCCCAGCGCAGCTGGAGCCCCAGCGCGCAGGGTCTGGAGGCTGCCCAGCAAACCGTGAAGCTGGTAGCGCTCGGGCTTTGGGCAGCCCCTATGCCTCCGGACCCTGCGCCCCCAGCCGGGCACTTCCCCTCCGGGGCTCCGGCGGCTCTGCGTAACTTACACTATATAAGTTACACAGAGCCGAAGAGGAGCAGAGCCCCCGCAGCTGGAGGCTCTGCTCCTCTTAGGCTCTAAGAGCCGGGCTGCCCCAGCGCTACCGGCTTCGGGCAGCCCCCGTGCCTCCGGACCCTGCGCCGCCGGAGCCCAGGAGGGGAAGTGCCCGGCTGGCGGCGCAGGGTCCGGAGGCAAGGGGGCTGCCTGAAGCCGGTAGCTCTCGGGCAGCCCGGTTCTTAAACAGAGCCTCTGTGTCAGTTACACACAGCCCAGAGGGCTGGAGGCTTTGCTCCTCTTTGGCTCTGTGTAACTGACACTGGGTCAGTTACACAGAGCCCCGGGGGCTGGAGGCTCCAGCCGCCCCCGCTCTGTTTAAGAGCCGGGCTGCCCAAGCGCTACCGGCTTCGGGCAGCCCCCGTGCCTCCAGATCCTGCACCCCCAGCCGGGCACTTCCCGTCCCGGGCTCCGGCGGCGCAGGGTCTCCAGGCACGGGGCTGCCCGAAGCCGGTAGCTCTGGGGCAGCCCTGCTCTTAAACAGAGCCTCCAGCGGCAGGGGCTCTGTGTAACTGACACTGTGTCAGTTACACACAGCCCAGGCGGCTGGAGGCTCCAGCCGACCCCGCTCTATTTAAGAGCCGGGCTGCCCCAGCGCTACCAGCTTCGGGCAGCCCCGTGCCTCCAGACCCTGCGCCGCCGGAGCCCGGGAGGGGAAGTGCCCGGCTGGGGGTGCAGGATCTGGAGGCATGGGGGCTGCCCGAAGCCGGTAGCGCTCGGGCAGCCCGGCTCTTAAACAGAGCGGGGCGGCTGGAGCCTCCAGCCGCGGGGGCTGTGTGTAACTGACACAGTGTCAGTTACACAGAGCCGCAGCGCTGGAGGCTCTGTTTAAGAACCGGGCTGCCCGAGCGCTACCGGCTTCGGGCAGCCCCCTTGCCTCCAGACCCTGCGCCCCCAGCCGGGCACTTCCCCTCCCGGGCTCCGGCGGCGCAGGGTCTGGAGGCACGGGGCTGCCCGAAGCCGGTAGCGTTCAGGCAGCCCGGCTCTTAAACAGAGCCGCCATTTTCCCGGACATGTTCGGCTTTTTGGCAATTCCCCCCGGACGGGGGTTTGACTGCCGAAAAGCCGGACATGTCCGGGAAAAAGAGGACGTATGGTAACCCTACCACTGACTGCGCGGCAGACGGACTGCTGCGGATAGGGCCCCGGGCTGGAACACAGTGGAGTGGGTGGGCCTGTGTTCCCCCCTGCCACCCCGTGCTGGGTGGCAGTCTCTCCTCCTCCTTGTCCAAGGGGCCTGGGCCTCTGACTGACGATTGGTTTGCTGCCCCGCCCTGACCTAGGGCCTGGGCTAACCCAAACTGACCCAGCTCCTGCTACAAGGCCTGGGCCGCTGACTGACTACTGGTTTGTTCCCCGCCCTGACCCAGGGCCGGAGCTGTTGATTGTGTGCTCAGTCCCTGCATAAGGGCCTGAGCTCTGAACTGTTGATTGTGTGCTCAGTCCCTGCATAAGGGCCTGAGCTCTGAACTGTTGATTGTGTGCTCAGTCCCTGCACAAAGGACTGAGCGCCAAACTGCTAATTGTGTGCTCAGCCCCTACCCAAAGGTCTGGGCCCTAGACTGTTATTCGCTTTGTAGCGGGGCGGCCTGGCTCCCAGGTACCCCAGGAAGGGACGAGCCCCACCCCGGAACTACTACACTGCAAAAGGCCTTTGTGATGTCACTGCCACACCCACCCATCCCCTGAAGTGCTAATGTCCTGCTGCTGCCCTGACACTTTGAAGGTTTCAGCTACTCTCTGTGGATCACCCCACTCGATGCGTCTTCATTCTAGGAAGCAAGCCGGCTAGACAGTAAAGCATCAGAGGCTGCTCCCAATGCTACACTCAGTGTTTCCAAAATTACTACACTTTATGGCCAGAAGAGACCTTTAGAGCATCTCATCTAACCCCCTGCATATCATAGGCTTCCTGTATAGGACAATAGTTACTTTTTGGGCACACACATTCCAGAAAGGCATCTAGTTTCATTCAATGACATCAAGAGATGGAGAATCCACCACTTTCCCTTTTAGTGAGTGCCAGGGGGCTCCATTTCTCCTTCCACTAGCTCCCCATTTACAGTGAGCCAGAGCAGTACCTGCAACAGAGAGCGGGAGTTGCTGAAGGCCTCAGAGGAACAGCCCCTGCAGTGTCTCAGGCACCTGGCGCAAGTGATGGATGATGCGGAGCTGGTGCCTCACTTTGGCCGTGACGCCCTCCTGCTGCAAGGGAACGAGAACCTGTCAAAGACTCAAACGCCCCGAGGAATCAGGGGGAATTAAGGGCACCGGGAACCAGCAGTATTTAAACTGACTACCTGCCCTCCACTGAGGGATGAATTCACCTCCTGAACCCAGAATGGAGTCTTCTTGTCCTTTCTAGTAACCTCCAGTGCCAAATCCCCTCCTTGAAGGGTGAGCTGCTGCTACCTCCCTCTCAGTGCCCTTGACAGATGTTCCACCACCAAACCACAGCTCAAGTTATCAGAACCCTCTTCTCCACCCCGACACAGGTTGGCCAGCGAGGCGGCTCTAGCAGGGGTGGCAGGAGGGATTCTGCCAGCAGTGAAGTGGGTTCCGGGGAGGTTGAGATCTTACCCCAAGTCATCCCAGACACCAATGCTAATCCACACGATGGCAGCATCTAGTGTCAGTGGAGTCCAAGCACTATTTCAACCACACAGGTTTGGATGAACTCCCCACAAAGGGAGGTGAAGAGCACCCCCAGCAACACACAAACACACACAGACACACAAACCACTCCCGGTGGTGGGAGGGGAACAGGAGAAAGGACAAAAGAAGTAAGAGATAAAGAGAAAGGAAGGAGGGAGGGAGAAAAAGAGCCAAACCAGGGGGAGGTAGCAGGAGCTCACCCTAGAAGGAGGGGGATTGGCACTGGAGGTTACTAGAAAGGACAAGAAGACTCCATTCTGGGTTTCAGGAGGTGAATTTATCCCTCAGTGTTGGGCAGGTGCTGAGTGGAAATACTGCTGGTTCCAGGTGCCCTTAATTCCCCCTGATTCCTCGGGGCGTTTGAGTCTGACTGGTTCTCATTCCCTTGCAGCAGGAGGGCGTCACGGCCAAAGTGAGGCACCAGCTCCGCATCATCCATCACTTGCGCCAGGTGCCAGCGACACTGCAGGGGTTGTGCCTCTGAGGCCTTCAGCAACTCCCGCTCCCTGCTGCAGGTACTGCTCTGGCTCACTGTAAATGGGGAGCTAGTGGAAGGGGAAATGGAGCCCCCTGGCACTCAGTGAAAGGGAAAGTGGTGGATTCTCCATCTCTTGATGTCATTGAATGAAGACTAGATGCCTTTCTGGAATGTTTGTGCCCAAAAAGTAACTATTGTCCTATACAGGAAGCCTATGATATGCAGGGGGTTAGATGAGATGCTCTAAAGGTCTCTTCTGGCCATAAAGTGTATTAATTTTGGAAACACTGAGTGTAGCATTGGGAGCAGCCTCTAATGTTTTACTGTCTAACCGGCTTGCTTCCTAGAATGAAGACGCATTGAGTGGGGTGATCCACAGAGAGTAGCTCAAACCTTCAAAGTGTCAGGCCAGCAGCAGGATATTAGCACTTCAGGGGATGGGTGGGTGTGGCAGTGACATCACAAAGGCCTTTTCAAGGAGCTCAGCCTATTGGTCAAAGTTGTTAGGGAGGTCGTGACCTCAGAGAGAGATGCTCACATCAGCCAGGCAAAACAGGGGCGCAGGGCCAGGGAAACCTGCAGGCCACAAGACCCTTCCCTGGACTGTGCCGTTGAAGTCCCCAATCCTGTGTTTTAGTGACTTCAATCGGCAGGGACCCTCCTGCTAGTGATCCCTGCCCCATGCTGCGGAGGAAGGCGAAAAACCTTCAGAGGCTCAGCCAATCTACCCTGGAGGAAAATTCCTTCCCGACCCCAAATATGGCGATCAGTAATACCCCGAGCATGTAGGCAAGAGTCTCTAGCCTGACCCTTGTTTGCCATTATGCTATTTACGTACCATTGCTTGGTTTTCCTCGGCTACTATGTTTTACCATTAAACCATTCCCTCCATAAACTTATCCAACTTAATCTTAAAACCAGACAGGTCCGTTGCCCCCACCGTTTCCCTCGGAAGGCCGTTCCAATATTTCACCCCTCTGACGGTCAGAAACCTTCGTCTGATTTCAAGCCTGAACTTCCCCACGGCCAGTTTATATCCATTGGTTCTCGTGTCCACATTAGTACTCAGCTGAAATAATTCCTCTCCCTCCCTTGTATTTATCCCTCTGATATATTTAAAGATAGCAATCATATCCCCCCTCAGCCTTCGTTTTGTCAGACTAAACAACCCGAGCTCCTCTAATCTCTTTTCATACGACAGGTTTTCCATTCCTCTGATCATCCTAGTCGCCCTTCTCTGCACCCGTTCCAATTTGAGTTCATCTTTTTTAAACATGGGAGACCAGAACTACACACAGTACTCCAAATGAGGTCTCACCAGCGCCGTATACAACGGAAGCAGGACCTCCTTATCCCTACTAGATATACCTCGCCTAATACATCCCAAGACCGCATTGGCTTTTTTCACAGCCACGTCACATTGTCGACTCATAGTCATCCTGCGGTCTACAAGGACCCCTAGGTCCTTCTCCTCTTCCGTTACTTCTAACCAATGCGTCCCCATCTTGTAACTAAAATTGTTATTAGTCATCCCCAAGTGCATCACCTTACACTTTTCACTATTAAATTTCATCTTATTTCTGACACTCCAATTCACAAGCTCATTCAAGTCTCCCTGCAGAATATCCCTATCCTCCTCCGAATTTGCAACTCCTCCCACCTTCGTATCAGCCGCAAACTTTATCAGCCCACTCTTGCAATCGGTTCCGAGGTCAGTTATAAATAGATTAAATAAAATGGGTCCCAAAACCGAACCTTGAGGCACTCCACTAGTAACCTCCCTCCAACCCGACAGTTCACCCTTTAATACGACCCGCTGCATTCTCCCCATTAACCAATTCTTTATCCACCTCTGGATTTTCATATCGATCCCCATGTTTTCCAGTTTAACCAATAATTCCTCATGGGGTACAGTATCAAACGCTTTACTGAAATCCAGGTATATTAGGTCCACCGCATTTCCCTTATCTAATAAGTCCGTTACATGGTCCTGCCATGCGGGCAGGGGACTGGACTCGATGAAATCTCGAGGTCCCTTCCAGTCCTAGAATCTATGAATGTATGAAAAAAACACTGTTCTCCACCCCCACCCAGGTTGGCCAGGGAGGCGGCTCTAGCAGGGGGGGCAGGAGGGATTCTGGCAGCAGTGAAGTGGGTTGCGGGGAAGTTGAGATCTTGACCCAAGTCATCCCAGACACTAATGCTAAGCCACAGGATGGCAGCATCTAGTGTCAGTGGAGTCCAAACACTATTTCAACACCACAGTTTTCGATGAACTTCCCACAAGGAGAGGTGATGAGCACCCCCAGCAACACACACACACACCACTCCTGGTGGTGGGAGGGGAACAGGAGAAAGGACAAAAGAAGTAAGAGATGAAGAGAAAGGAAGGAGGGATGGAGGAAAAGGTAAAACAAAAAGGACAAACCCTAACGTCCCCAGTGATTCTACGGCACAAAATCCAAGGGATGGAATAAAATTCTGCCATCTTAAACTACTGTTTTCCATGCCTAGAATTCAGCTGGCACCACGTGGATCAGACTGAGCAGCTGCCAAAACCTCTTGGAGGCTCTTACCTTCTAAACAGGGACGTCTGTTTTCTAGTAAAATCAGTAAAAGGAAAGGAGAAAACTCGAAAGAGGCTCCTGCACGCACTCACGTACGTGAACCCTAATACTCTCTCAGTCCTCAAAGAAAGACCCCGAGAAGGAGACTTGCTGAAGCAAAGCCACAGGGTCTCTGAGGTTTCCCTGGCCCTGTGCTCCTGTCCTGCCAGGCTGATGTCAGCATCTCTCTCTGAGGTCACCACCTCCCTAACACATTTGACCAATAAGCTGACATCCTGCAAAAGGCCTTTGTGATGTCACTGCCACACCCAACCAAACCCTGAAGTGCTAATGTCCTGCTGCTGGCCTGACACTTTGAAGGTTTGAGGTTGTCATAACTATAAAGGGAAGGGTAACAGCTGTCCTGTGTACAGTACTAAGAAATCCTCCTGGACAGAGACTCCAAAATCCTTTTCCCTCTAAAGGGTTAAGAAGCTCAGGTAACCTGGCTGGCATCTGACCTAAAGGACCAATAAGGGGACAAGATACTTTCAAATCTTGGGGAGGGGAAGGCTTTTGTTTGTGTTCTTTGTTTGTGTGGGTGTTCGCCCTCGGGACTGAGAGGGACCAGACATCAATCCAGGTTCTCCACATCTTTCTAAACAAGTCTCTCCTATTTCAAACAAGGCGTGTTAGTTTTCCTTTGTTTTCTCTACTTGTAAATGTACCTTTTACTAGAGTGTTTATCTTTGTTTGCTGTACTTTGAACCTAAGACTAGAGGGGAGTCCTCTGAGCTCTTTAAGTTTGATTACCCTGTAAGGTTAATTTCCATACTGATTTTACAGAGATGATTTTTACCTTTTTCTTTAATTAAAAGCCTTATTTTTAAGAACCAAGGAGTTAGGATCTTGATTCACCAGGAGTTGGTGGGAGGAAGGAGGGAAATGGTTAATTTCTCCTTCTTTTAGATCCAAGGGGGTTGGATCTGTATTCACCAGAAGTTGGTGGGAGGAAGGAGGGGGGATGGTTTATTTCTCCTTGTTTTAAGATCCAAGGGGTTTGGATCTGTATTCACCAGGGAATTGGTGAAAGGTTTCTCAAGGCTACCCAGGGGAGGAAATTAGCCTTGGGATGGTGGTTAAGCTTAGAGGTTTTCATGCAGGCCCCTACATTTGTACCCTAAACTTCAAAGTGGGGATACAGCCTTGACACAGGTACTCTCTGTGGATCACCCCACTCAATGCGTCTTCATTCTAGGAAGCAAGCCGGCTAGACAGTAAAACATCACAGGCTGCTCCCAATACTACACTCAGTGTTTCCAAAATTTGTAGACTTTATGGCCACAAGAGACCTTTAGAGCATCTCATCTAAGCCCCTGCATATCATAGGCCTCCTGTATAGTACAATAGTTACTTTTTGGGCACACACATTCCAGAAAGGCATCTAGTCTTCATTCAATGACATCAAGAGATGGAGAATCCACCACTTTCCCTTTTAGTGAGTGCCAGGGGGCTCCATTTCCCCTTCCACTAGCTCGCCATTTACAGGGAGACAGAGCAGTACCTGCAGCAGGGAGCGGGAGTTGCTGAAGGCCTCAGAGGCGCAGCCCCTGCAGTGTCTCAGGCACATGGCGCAAGTGCCGGATGATGCGGAGCTGGTGCATCACTTTGGCCGTGACGTCCTCCTGCTGCAAGGGAACGAGAACCTGTCAGAGACTCAAACGCGCCGAGGAATCAGGGGGAATTAAGGGCACCTGGAACCAGCAGTATTTACACCCAGCACCTGCCCACCACTGAGGGATGAATTCACCTCCTGAACCCCAGAATGGAGTCGTCTTCTCCTTTCTAGTAATCTCCAGTGCCAACCCCCGTCCTTGTAGGGTGAGCTCCTGCTACCTCCCCCTCAGTGCCCTTGACAGCTGTTCCACCTCCAAACCACAGCTCAAGTTATCAGAACCCTCTTCTCCACCCCCACCCAGGTTGGCCAGGGAGGCGGCTCTAGCAGGGGGGGCAGGTGGGATTCTGGCAGCAGTGAAGTGGGTTGCGGGGAGGTTGAGATCTTGCCCCAAGTCATCCCAGACACTAATGCTAAACCAGACGATGGCAGCATCTAGTGTCAGTGGAGTCCAAGCACTATTTCAACCATACAGTTTTGGATCAACTCCCAACAAGGGGAGGTGAAGAGCACCCCCAGCAACACACACACACACACACACACACACACACACACACACATATACCACTCCTGGTGGTGGGAGGGGAACAAGAGAAAGGACAAAAGAAGTAAGAGATAAAGAGAAAGGAAGGAGGGATGGAGGAAAAGGTAAAACGAAAAGGACAAACCCTAATGTCCCCAGTGATTCTACCAGACAATATTACAGGGAGGGATTAAAATTCTGCCACCTTGAACTAGTGTTTTCCATGCCTAGAATTTAGCTGGCACCAGATGGATCAGACTGAGCAGGTTCCAAAACCTCTTGGAGGCTCTTCCTTTCTAAACAGGGATGTCTGTTTTCTAGTAAAATCAGTAAAAGGAAAGGAGACAACTCGAAAGAGGCTCCTGCACTCACTCAAATACGTGAATCCTAATACTCTCTCAGTCCTCAAGAGAAACCTCGAGAAGGAGACTTGCTGAAGCAAAGCCACAGGTGTCTCTGAGGTTTCCCTGGCCATGCGCCCCTGTCCTGCCTCGCTGATGGCAGCATCTCTCTCTGAGGTTACCACCTCCCTAACACCTTTGACCAATATGCTGAGGTCCTGCAAAAGACCTTTGTGATATCACTGCCACCAATCAAACCCTTAAGTGCTAATGTCCTGCTGCTGGCCTGACACTATGAAGGTTTCAGCTACTCTCTGTGGATCACCCCACTCAATGCGTCTTCATTCTAGGAAGCAAGTGGGCTAGACAGTAAAACATCAGAGGCTGCTCCCAATGCTACACTCAGTGTTTCCAAAATTAGTAGACTTTATGGCCACAAGGGACCTTTAGAGCATCTAATCTAAGCCCCTGCATATCATAGGCTTCCTGTATAGTACAATAGTTACTATTTGGGAACACACATTCCAGAAAGGCATCTAGTCTTCATTCAATGACATCAAGAGATGGAGAATCCACCACTTTCCCTTTTAGTGAGTGCCAGGGGGTTCCATTTCCCCTTCCACTAGCACCCCATTTACAGTGAGCCAGAGCAGTACCTGCAGCAGGGAGTGGGAGTTGCTGATGTCCACAGAGGCACAGCCCTTGCAGTGTCAACTTCCCACAAGGGGAGGTGAAGAGCACCCCCAGCAACACACACACACACACCACTCCTGGTGGTGGGAGAGGAACAAGAGAAAGCAAGGAGGGATGGAGGAAAAGGTAAAACGAAAAAGGACAAACCCTAATGTCCCCAGTGATTCTACGGCACAAAATCCCAGGTGGGCTATAAAATTCTGCCACCTTGAACTAGTGTTTTCCATGCCTAGAATTCAGCTGGCACCAGATGGATCAGACTGCAGACTGAGCAGGTTAAAAACCTCTCCAAGGTTCTTACCTTCTCAACAGGCACGTCTGTTTTCTAGTAAAATCAATAAAAGGAGAAACTTGAAAGAGGTTCCTCCTCGCGCTCACATACTTGAACCCTAATACTCTCTGAGTCCTAAAAAGGGAGACCTCGAGAAGGAGACTTGCTAAAGCAAAGCCAAAGGGGTCTCTGAGGTTTCCCTGGCCCTGCGCTTCTGTCCTGCCTGGCTGATGTCAGAATCTCTCTCTCAGGTAACCACCTCCCTAACACCTTTGACCCATAGGCTGAGGTTCAGGATAAGGCCTTTGTGATATCACTGCCACACCCAACCAAACCCTAAAGTGCTAATCTCCTGCTACTGGCCTGACACTTTGAAGGTTTGAGCTACTCTCTGTGGATCACCCCACTCAATGCATCCTCATTCTAGGAAGCAAGCGGGCTAGACAGTAAAACATCAGAGGCTGCTCCCAATGCTACACTCAGTGTTTCCAAAATTAGTAGACTTTATGGTCAGAAGAGACCTTTAGAGCATCTCATCTAACCCGCTGCATATCATAGGCTTACTGTATAGTACAATAGTTACTTTTTGGGCACACACATTCCAGAAAGGCATCTAGTCTTCATTCAATGACATCAAGAGATGGAGAATCCACCACTTTCCCTTTTAGTGAGGGCCAGGGGGCTCCATTTCCCCTTCCATTAGCTCCCCATTTACAGTGAGCCAGAGCAGTACCTGCAGCAGGGAGCGGGAGTTGCTGAAGGCCTCAGAGGAACAGCCCCTGCAGTGTCTCAGGCACCTTGCGCAAGTGCCGGATGATGCGGAGCTGGTGCATCACTTTGGCCGTGACGTCCTCCTGCTGCAAGGGAACGAGAACCTGTCAGAGACTCAAAGGCCCCGAGGAATCAGGGGGAATTAAGGGCACCTGGAACCAGCAGTATTTCCACCCACCACCTGCCCACCGCTGAGGGATGAATTCACCTCCTGAACCCCAGAATGGAGTCTTCTTGTCCTTTCTAGTATCCTCCAGTGCCAACCCCCCTCCTTGTAGGATTAGCTCCTGCTACCTCCCCCTCAGTGTTCTTCACAGCTGTTCCACCTCCAAACCAAACCTCAAGTTATCAGAACCCTCTTCTGCACCCCCAACCAGGTTGGGCATCGAGGCGGCTCTAGCGGGGGGGCAGGAGGGATTCTGCCAGAAGTGAAGTGGGTTGAGGGGAGGTTGAGATCTTGCCCCAAGTCATCCCAGACACTAATGCTAAGCCACAGGATGGCAGCATCTAGTGTCAGTGGAGTCCAAGCACTATTTCAACCATACAGTTTTGGATGAACTCCCCACAAGGGGAGGTGAAGAGCACCCCCAGCAACACACACACAAACACACACACACACACACACACACACACCACTCCTGGTGGTGAAAGGGGAACAGGAGAAAGGACAAAAGAAGTAAGAGATGAAGAGAAAGGAAGGGGGGATGGAGGAAAAGGTAAAACGAAAAGGACAAACCCTAATGTCCCCAGTGATTCTACGGGACAAAATCCCAGGGAGGGAATAAAATTATGCCATCTTAAACTACTGTTTTCCATGCCTAGAATTCAGTTGGCACCAGATGGATCAGACTGAGCAGGTTCCAAAACCTCTTGGAGGCTCTTACCTTCTAAACAGGGACGTCTGTTTTCTAGTAAAATCAGTAAAAGGAAAGGAGAAAACTCGAAAGAGGCTCCTGCACGCACTCACGTACGTGAACCCTAATACTCTCTCAGTCCTCAAAGAAAGACCCCGAGAAGGAGACTTGCTGAAGCAAAGCCACAGGGTCTCTGAGGTTTCCCTGGCCCTGTGCTCCTGTCCTGCCAGGCTGATGTCAGCATCTCTCTCTGAGGTCACCACCTCCCTAACACATTTGACCAATAAGCTGACATCCTGCAAAAGGCCTTTGTGATGTCACTGCCACACCCAACCAAACCCTCAAGTGCTAATGTCCTGCTGCTGGCCTGACACTTTGAAGGTTTGAGGTTGTCATAACTATAAAGGGAAGGGTAACAGCTGTCCTGTGTACAGTACTATAAAATCCTCCTGGCCAGAGACTCCAAAATCCTTTTCCCTCTAAAGGGTTAAGAAGCTCAGGTAAACTGGCTGGCATCTGACCTAAAGGACCAATAAGGGGACAAGATACTTTCAAATCTTGGGGAGGGGAAGGCTTTTGTTTGTGTTCTTTGTTTGTGTGGGTGTTCGCCCTCGGGACTGAGAGGGACCAGACATCAATCCAGGTTCTCCACATCTTTCTAAACAAGTCTCTCCTATTTCAAACAAGGCGTGTTAGTTTTCCTTTGTTTTCTCAACTTGTAAATGTACCTTTTACTAGAGTGTTTATCTTTGTTTGCTGTACTTTGAACCTAAGACTAGAGGGGAGTCCTCTGAGCTCTTTAAGTTTGATTACCCTGTAAGGTTAATTTCCATACTGATTTTACAGAGATGATTTTTACCTTTTTCTTTAATTAAAAGCCTTATTTATAAGAACCTGATTGATTTTTCCTTGTTTTAAGATCCAAGGAGTTTGGATCTTGATTCACCAGGAGTTGGTGGGAGGAAGGAGGGGGGATGGTTAATTTCTCCTTGTTTTAAGATCCAAGGGGGTTGGATCTGTATTCACCAGGGAATTGGTGAAAGGTTTCTCAAGGCTACCAGGGGAGGAAATTAGCCTTGGGATGGTGGTTAAGCTTAGAAGTTTTCATGCAGGCCCCTACATTTGTACCCTAAACTTCAAAGTGGGGATACAGCCTTGACACAGGTACTCTCTGTGGATCACCCCACTCAATGCGTCTTCATTCTAGGAAGAAAGCCGGCTAGACAGTAAAACATCACAGGCTGCTCCCAATACTACACTCAGTGTTTCCAAAAGTAGGAGACTTTCTGGCCAGAAGAGACCTTTACAGCATCTCATCTAACCCCCTCCATATCATAGGCTTCCAGTATAGTACAATAGTTACTTTTTGGGCACACACATTGCAGAAAGGCATCTAGTCTTCAATCAATGACATCAAGAGTTGGAGAATCCACCACTTTCCCTTTTAGTGAGTGCCAGGGGGCTCCATTTCCCCTTCCACTAGCTCCCCATTTACAGTGAGCCAGAGCAGTACCTGCACCAGGGAGAGGGAGTTGCTAAGGCCTCAGAGGAACAGCCCCTGCAGTGTCTCAGGCACATGGCGTAAGTGCCGGATGATGCGGAGCTGGTGCATCCCTTTGGCCGTGACATCCTCCTCCTGCAAGGGAACGAGAACCTGTCAGAGACTCAAATGCCCCGAGGAATCAGGGGCAATTAAGGACACCTGGAACCAGCAGTATTTACACCCAGCACCTGCCCACCACTGAGGGATGAATTCACCTCCTGAACCCCAGAATGGAGTCGTCTTCTCCTTTCTAGGAATCTCCAGTGCCAACCCCCGTCCTTGTAGGGTGAGCTCCTGCTACCTCCCCCTCAGTGCCCTTGACAGCTGTTCCACCTCCAAACCACAGCTCAAGTTATCAGAACCCTCTTCTCCACCCCCACCCAGGTTGGGCAGGGAGGCGGCTCTAGCAGGGGGGGCAGGTGGGATTCTGGCAGCAGTGAAGTGGGTTGCGGGGAGGTTGAGATCTTGCCCCAAGTCATCCCAGACACTAATGCTAAACCACACGATGGCAGCATCTAGTGTCAGTGGAGTCCAAGCACTATTTCAACCATACAGTTTTGGATCAACTCCCAACAAGGGGAGGTGAAGAGCACCCCCAGCAACACACACACACACACACACACATATACCACTCCTGGTGGTGGGAGGGGAACAAGAGAAAGGACAAAAGAAGTAAGAGATGAAGAGAAAGGAAGGAGGGATGGAGGAAAAGGTAAAACGAAAAGGACAAACCCTAATGTCCCCAGTGATTCTACCAGACAAAATTACAGGGAGGGATTAAAATTCTGCCACCTTGAACTAGTGTTTTCCATGCCTAGAATTCAGCTGGCACCAGATGGATCAGACTGAGCAGGTTCCAAAACCTCTTGGAGGCTCTTACTTTCTAAACAGGGATGTCTGTTTTCTAGTAAAATCTGTAAAAGGAAAGGAGACAACTCGAAAGAGGCTCCTGCTCTCACTCAAATACGTGAATCCTAATACTCTCTCAGTCCTCAAGAGAAACCTCGAGAAGGAGACTTGCTGAAGCAAGGCCACAGGGGTCTCTGAGGTTTCCCTGGCCATGCGCCCCTGTCCTGCCTCGCTGATGGCAGCATCTCTCTCTGAGGTTACCACCTCCCTAACACCTGACCAATATGCTGAGGTCCTGCAAAAGACCTTTGTGATATCACTGCCACCAATCAAACCCTTAAGTGCTAATGTCCTGCTGCTGGACTGACACTATGAAGGTTTGAGCTACTCTCTGTGGATCACCCCACTCAATGCGTCTTCATTCTAGGAAGCAAGTGGGCTAGACAGTAAAACATCAGAGGCTGCTCCCAATACTACACTCAGTGTTTCCAAAATTTGTAGACTTTATGGCCACAAGAGACCTTTAGAGCATCTCATCTAAGCCCCTGCATATCATAGGCCTCCTGTATAGTACAATAGTTACTTTTTGGGCACACACATTCCAGAAAGGCATCTAGTCTTCATTCAATGACATCAAGAGATGGAGAATCCACCACTTTCCCTTTTAGTGAGTACCAGGGGGCTCCATTTCCCCTTCCACTAGTTCCCCATTTACAGTGAGACAGAGCAGTACCTGCAGCAGGGAGCGGGAGTTGCTGATGGCCTCAGAGGCACAGCCCCTGCAGTGTCTCAGGAATCTGGCGCAAGTGCCGGATGATGCGGAGCTGGTGCATCACTTTTGGCCGTGACGTCCTCCTGCTGCAAGGAAACGAGAACCTGTCAGAGACTCAAACGCCCCGAGGAATCTGGAGGAATTAAGGGCACCTGGAACCAGCAGTATTTCCACCCAGCACCTGCCGACCACTGAGGGATAAATTCACCTCCTGAACCCCAGAATGGAGTCTTCTTGTCCTTTCTAGTAACCTCCAGTGCCAACCCCCCTCCTTGAAGGATGAGCTCCTGCTATCTCCCCCTCAGTGCCCTTGACAGCTGTTCCACCTCCAAACCACAGCTCAAGTTATTAGTACCTTTGGACACAGACTGGCTAACCTAGTGAGGAGGGCTTTAAACTAGGTTCGACGGGGACAGGTGAGCAAAGCCCACAGGTAAGTGGGGAACATGGAGACCGGGGAGATGGGTCAAAAACGAGAGGGAGTGTGGGCTATATTGTCAGAGAGAAAGGAGGGTCAGGACAAAACTGGGAGGAAAGATCAAACCAGTATCTTAGATGCCTATATACAAATGCGAGAAGTATGGGGAATAAGCAGGAAGAACTGGAAGTGCTAATAAATAAATACAACTATGACATTGTTGGCATCACTGAAACTTGGTGGGATAATACACGTGATTGGAATGTTGGTGTGGATGGGTACAGCTTGCTCAGGAAGGTGTTGCCTTGTATATTAAAAATGTACACACTTGGACTGAGGTAGAGATGGACATAGGAGACGGAAGTGTTGAGAGTCTCTGGGTTAGGCTAAAAGGGGTAAAAAACAAGGGAGATGTCATGCTAGGAGTCTACTACAGGCCACCTAACCAGGTGGAAGAGGTGGATGAGGCTTTTTTTAAGCAACTAACAAAATCATCCAAAGCCCAAGATTTGGTGGTGATGGGGGACTTCAACTATCCGGCTATATGTTGGGAAAATAACACAGCGGGGCACAGACTATCCAACAAATTCCTGGACTGCATTGGAGACAACTTTTTATTTCAGAAGGTTGAAAAAGCTACTGGGGGGAAGCTGTTCTAGACTTGATTTTAACAAATAGGGAGGAACTCGTTGAGAATTTGAAAGTAGAAGGCAGCCTGGGTGAAAGTGATCATGAAATCATAGAGTTTGCAATTCTAAGGAAGGGTAGAAGGGAGAACAGCAAAATAGAGACAATGGATTTCAGGAAGGCAGATTTTGGTAAGCTCAGAGAGCTGATAGGTAAGGTCCCATGGGAATCAAGACTGAGGGGAAAAACAACTGAGGAGAGTTGGCAGTTTTTCAAAGGGACACTATTAAGGGCCCAAAAGCAAGCTATTCCGCTGGTTAGGAAAGATAGAAAATGTGGCAAAAGACCACCTTGGCTTAACCATGAGATCTTGCATGATCTAAAAAATAAAAAGGAGTCATATAAAAAATGGAAACTGGGACAGATTACAAAGGATGAATATAGGCAAACAACACAGGAATGCAGGGGCAAGATTAGAAAGGCAAAGGCACAAAATGAGCTCAAACTAGCTACGGGAATAAAGGGAAACAAGAAGACTTTTTATCAATACATTAGAAGCAAGAGGAAGACCAAAGACAGGGTAGGCCCACTGCTTAGTGAAGAGGGAGAAACAGTAACAGGAAACTTGGAAATGGCGGAGATGCTTAATGACTTCTTTGTTTCGGTCTTCACCGAGAAGTCTGAAGGAATGCCTAACAGAGTGAATGCTAATGGGAAGGGGGTAGGTTTAGCAGATAAAATTAAAAAAGAACAAGTTAAAAATCACTTAGAAAAGTTAGATGCCTGCAAGTCACCCGGGCCTGATGAAATGCATCCTAGAATACTCAAGGAGCTAATAGAGGAGGTATCTGAGCCTCTAGCTATTATCTTTGGAAAATCATGGGAGACGGGAGAGATTCCAGAAGACTGGAAAAGGGCAAATATAGTGCCCATCTATAAAAAGGGAAATAAAAACAACCCAGGAAACTACAGACCCCAGTGAGTTTAACTTCTGTGCCAGGGAAGATAATGGAGCAAGTAATTAAGGAAATCATCTGCAAACACTTGGAAGGTGGTAAGGTGATAGGGAACAGCCAGCATGGATTTGTGAAGAACAAATCATGTCAAACCAATCTGATAGCTTTCTTTGATAGGATAACGAGCCTTGTGGATAAGGGTGAGGCTGTGGATGTGGTATACCTAGACTTTAGTAAGGCATTTGATACGGTCTCGCATGATATTCTTATTGATAAACTAGGCAAATACAATTTAGATGGGGCTACTATAAGGTGGGTGCATAACTGGCTGGATAACCGTACTCAGAGAGTTGTTATTAATAGTTCCCAATCCTGCTGGAAAGCCATAACGAGTGGGGTATCGCAGGGGTCTGTTTTGGGACCGGCGCTGTTCAATATCTTCATCAACGACTTAGATATTGGCATAGAAAGTACGCTTATTAAGTTTGCGGATGATACCAAAAGTGGGAGGGATTGCAACTGCTTTGGAGGACAGGGTCATAATTCAAAATGATCTGGACAAATTGGAGAAATGGTCTGAGTTAAAGAGGATGAAGTTTAACAAAGACAAATGCAAAGTGCTCCACTTAGGAAGGAACAATCAGTTTCACACATACAGAATGGGAAGAGACTGTCTAGGAAGGAGTACGGCAGAAAGGGATCTAGGGGTTATAGTGGACCACAAGCTAAATATGAGTCAACAGTGTGATGCTGTTGCAAAAAAAGCAAACCTGATTCTGGGATGTATTAACAGGTGTGTTGTGAGCAAGACACGAGAAGTCATTCTTCCGCTCTACTCTGCTCTGGTTAGGCCTCAGCTGGAGTATTGGGTCCAGTTCTGGGCACCGCATTTTAAAAAAGATGTGGAGAAATTGGAAAGGGTCCAGAGAAGAGCAACAAGAATGATTAAAGGTCTTGAGAACATGACCTATGAAGGAAGGCTGAAAGAATTGGCTTTGTTTAGTTTGGAAAAGAGAAGACTGAGAGGAGACACGATAGCAGTTTTCAGGTATTTAAAAGGGTGTCATAAGGAGGAGGGAGAAAACTTGTTCACCTTAGCCTCTAAGGATAGAGCCAGAAGCAATGGGTTTAAAGTGCAGCAAGGGAGGTCTAGGTTGGACATTAGGAAAAAGTTCCTAACTGTCAGGGTGGTTAAACACTGGAATAAATTGCCGAGGGAGGTTGTGGAATCTCCATCTCTTGAGATATTTAAGAGTAGGTTAGATAAATGTCTATCAGGGATGGTATTTGGTCTCATAGACTCATAGACTTTAAGGTCAGAAGGGACCATTATGATCATCTGGTCTGACCCCCTGCATGCTGCAGGCCACAAGACCCTTCCCTGGACTGTGCCGTTGAAGTCCCCAATCCTGTGTTTTAGTGACTTCAATCGGCAGGGACCCTCCTGCTAGTGATCCCTGCCCCATGCTGTGGAGGAAGGCGAAAAACCTCCAGAGGCTCAGCCAATCTACCCTGGAGGAAAATTCCTTCCCGACCCCAAATATGGCGATCAGTAATACCCCGAGCATGTAGGCAAGAGTCTCTAGCCTGACCCTTGTTTGCCATTATGCTATTTACGTACCATTGCTTGGTTTTCATAGAATCATAGAATCATAGAATATCAGAGTTGGAAGGGACCTCAAGAGGTCATCTAGTCCAACCCCCTGCTCAAAGCAGGACCAATTCCCAGCTAAATCATCCCAGCCAGGGCTTTGTCAAGCCGGGCCTTAAAAACCTCCAAGGAAGGAGACTCCACCACCTCCCTAGGTAACGCATTCCAGTGTTTCACCACCCTCCTAGTGAAATAGTTTTTCCTGATATCCAACCTGGACCTCCCCCACCGCAACTTGAGACCATTGCTCCTTGTTCTGTCATCTGCCACCACTGAGAACAGCCGAGCTCCATCCTCTTTGGAACCCCCCTTCAGGTAGTTGAAGGCTGCTATCAAATCCCCCCTCATTCTTCTCTTCTGGAGACTAAACAATCCCAGTTCTCTCAGCCTCTCCTCATAAGTCATGTGCTTCAGACCCCTAATCATTTTTGTTGCCCTCCGCTGGACTCTTTCCAATTTTTCCACATCCTTCTTGTAGTGTGGGGCCCAAAACTGGACACAGTATTCCAGATGAGGCCTCACAAATGTCGAATAAAGGGGAACGATCACGTTCCTCGATCTGCTGGCAATGCCCCTACTTATACAGCCCAAAATGCCGTTAGCCTTCTTGGCAACAAGAGCACACTGTTGACTCATATCCAGCTTCTCGTCCACTGTGACCCCTAGGTCCTTTTCAGCAGAACTGCTACCTAGCCATTCGGTCCCTAGTCTGTAGCAGTGCATGGGATTCTTCCGTCCTAAGTGCAGGACTCTGCACTTGTCCTTGTTGAACCTCATCAGGTTTTTTACTGCCCAATCCTCTAATTTGTCTAGGTCCCTCTGTATCCGATCCCTACCCTCTAGTGTATCTACCACGCCTCCTAGTTTAGTGTCATCTGCAAACTTGCTGAGAGTGCAGTCCACACCATCCTCCAGATCATTAATAAACATATTAGACAAAACCGGCCCCAGGACCGACCCTTGGGGCACTCCACTTGAAACCGGCTGCCAACTAGACATGGAGCCATTGATCACTACCCGTTGAGCCCGACGATCTAGCCAGCTTTCTATCCACCTTACAGTCCATTCATCCAGCCCATACTTCTTTAACTTGGTGGCAAGAATACTGTGGGAGACAGTATCAAAAGCTTTGCTAAAGTCAAGGAATAACACATCCACTGCTTTCCCCTCATCCACAGAGCCAGTTATCTCATCATAGAAGGCAATTAGGTTAGTCAGGCACGACTTCCCCTTCGTGAATCCATGCTGACTGTTCCTGATCACTTTCCTTTCCTCTAAATGTTTCATAATTGATTCCTTGAGGACCTGCTCCATAATTTTTCCAGGGACTGAGGTGAGGCTGACTGGCCTGTAGTTCCCCGTATCCTCCTTCCTCCCTTTTTTAAAGATGGGCACTACATTAGCCTTTCTCCAGTCATCTGGGACCTCCCCCGATCGCCATGAGTTTTCAAAAATAATGGCTAATGGCTCTGCAATCTCACCCGCCAACTCCTTTAGCACCCTCGGATGCAGCGCATCCGGCCCCATGGACTTGTGCACGTCCAGTTTTTCTAAATAGTCCCGAACCACTTCTTTTTCCACAGAGGGCTGGTCACCTTCTCCCCATGCTGTACTGCCCAGTGCAGCAATCTGGGAACTGACCTTGTGCGTGAAGACAGAGGCAAAAAAAGCATTGAGTACATTAGCTTTTTCCACATCCTCGGTCACTAGGTTGCCTCCCTCATTCAGTAAGGGGCCCACACTTTCCTTGATTTTCTTCTTGTTGCTAACATACCTGAAGAAACCCTTCTTGTTACTCTTAACATCTCTTGCTAACTGCAACTCCAAGTGTGATTTGGCCTTCCTGATTTCACTCCTGCACGCCTGAGCAATATTTTTATACTCCTCCCTGGTCATTTGTCCAATCTTCCACTTCTTATAAGCCTCTTTTTTGCGTTTAAGATCAGCAAGGATTTCACTGTTTAGCCAAGCTGGTCGCCTGCCATATTTACTATTCTTTCTACACATCGGGATGGTTTGTTCCTGCAACCTCAATAAGGATTCTTTAAAATACAGCCAGCTCTCCTGGACCCCTTTGCCCTTCATGTTATTCTCCCAGGGGATCCTGCCCATCTGTTCCCTGAGGGAGTCAAAGTCTGCTTTTCTGAAGTCCAGGGTCCGTATTCTGCTGCTCTCCTTTCTTCCTTGTGTCAGGATCCTGAACTCGACCATCTCATGGTCACTGCCTCCCAGGTTCCCATCCACTTTTGCTTCCCCTACTAGTTCTTCCCTGTTTGTGAGCAGCAGGTCAAGAAAAGCTTTGCCCCTAGTTGGTTCCTCCAGCACTTGCACCAGGAAATTGTCCCCTACGCTTTCCAAAAATTTCCTGGATTGCCTGTATTGCTCTCCCAGCAGATATCAGGGTGATTAAAGTCTCCCATGAGAACCAGGGCCTGCGATCTAGCAACTTCTGCTAGTTGCCAGAAGAAAGCCTCGTCCACCTCATCCCCCTGGTCTGGTGGTCTATACCAGACTCCAACCGTGACATCCCCCTTGTTGCTCACACTTCTCAACTTTATCCAGAGTCTCAGGTTTTTCTGCAGTATCATACCGGAGCTCTGAGCACTCATACTCCTCTCTTACATACAACGCAACTCCCCCACCTTTTCTGCCCTGCCTGTCCTTCCTGAACAGTTTATATCCATCCATGACAGTACTCCAGTCATGTGAGTTATCCCACCAAGTCTCTGTTATTCCAATCACATCATAGTTCCCTGACTGTGCCAGGACTTCCAGTTCTCCCTGCTTGTTTCCCAGGCTTCTTGCATTTGTGTATAGGCACTTAAGATAACTCAATCATCGTCCCTCTTTCTCAGCATGAGACAGGAGTCCTCCCCTCTTGCGCTCTCCTGCTTGTGCTTCCTCCCAGGATCCCATTTCCCCACTTACCTCAGGGCTTTGGTCTCCTTCCCCCGGTGAACCTAGTTTAAAGCCCTCCTCACTAGGTTAGCCAGCCTGCTGGCGAAGATGCTCTTCCCTCTCTTCGTTAGGTGGAGCCCGTCTCTGCCTAGCACTCCTTCTTCTTGGAACACCATCCCATGGTCGAAGAATCCAAAGCCTTCTCTCCGACACCACCTGCGTAGCCATTCGTTGACTTCCACGATTCGACGGTCTCTACCCCGGCCTTTTCCTTGCACAGGGAGGATGGACGAGAACACCACTTGCGCCTCAAACTCCTTTATCCTTCTTCCCAGAGCCACGTAGTCTGCAGTGATCCGCTCAAGGTCATTCTTGGCAGTATCATTGGTGCCCACGTGGAGAAGCAGGAAGGGGTAGCGATCCGAGGGCTTGATGAGTCTCGGCAGTCTCTCCGTCACATCGTGTATCCTAGCTCCTGGCAAGCAGCAGACCTCTCGGTTTTCCCGGTCAGGGCGGCAGATAGATGACTCAGTCCCCCTGAGGAGGGGACTCGGCTACTATGTTTTACCATTAAACCATTCCCTCCATAAACTTATCCAACTTAATCTTAAAACCAGAAAGGTCCGTCGCCCCCACCGTTTCCCTCGGAAGGCCGTTCCAATATTTCACCCCTCTGACGGTCAGAAACCTTCGTCTGATTTCAAGCCTGAACTTCCCCACGGCCAGTTTATATCCATTGGTTCTCGTGTCCACATTAGTACTCAGCTGAAATAATTCCTCTCCCTCCCTTGTATTTATCCCTCTGATATATTTAAAGATAGCAATCATATCCCCCCTCAGCCTTCGTTTTGTCAGACTAAACAACCCGAGCTCCTCTAATCTCTTTTCATACGACAGGTTTTCCATTCCTCTGATCATCCTAGTCGCCCTTCTCTGCACCCGTTCCAATTTGAGTTCATCTTTTTTAAACATGGGAGACCAGAACTACACACAGTACTCCAAATGAGGTCTCACCAGCGCCGTATACAACGGAAGCAGGACCTCCTTATCCCTACTAGATATACCTCGCCTAATACATCCCAAGACCGCATTGGCTTTTTTCACAGCCACGTCACATTGTCGACTCATAGTCATCCTGCGGTCTACAAGGACCCCTAGGTCCTTCTCCTCTTTCGTTACTTCTAACCAAAGCGTCCCCATCTTGTAACTAAAATTGTTATTAGTCATCCCCAAGTGCATCACCTTACACTTTTCACTATTAAATTTCATCTTATTTCTGACACTCCAATTCACAAGCTCATTCAAGTCTCCCTGCAGAATATCCCTATCCTCCTCCGAATTTGCAACTCCTCCCACCTTCGTATCATCCGCAAACTTTATCAGCCCACTCTTGCAATCGGTTCCGAGGTCAGTTATAAATAGATTAAATAAAATGGGTCCCAAAACCGAACCTTGAGGCACTCCACTAGTAACCTCCCTCCAACCCGACAGTTCACCCTTTAATACGACCCGCTGCATTCTCCCCATTAACCAATTCTTTATCCACCTCTGGATTTTCATATCGATCCCCATGTTTTCCAGTTTAACCAATAATTCCTCATGGGGTACAGTATCAAACGCTTTACTGAAATCCAGGTATATTAGGTCCACCGCATTTCCCTTATCTAATAAGTCCGTTACATGGTCCTGCCATGCGGGCAGGGGACTGGACTCGATGACCTCTCGAGGTCCCTTCCAGTCCTAGAATCTATGAATGTATGAAAAAAACACTGTTCTCCACCCCCACCCAGGTTGGCCAGGGAGGCGGCTCTAGCAGGGGGGGCAGGAGGGATTCTGGCAGCAGTGAAGTGGGTTGCGGGGAAGTTGAGATCTTGACCCAAGTCATCCCAGACACTAATGCTAAGCCACAGGATGGCAGCATCTAGTGTCAGTGGAGTCCAAACACTATTTCAACCCCACAGTTTTCGATGAACTTCCCACAAGGAGAGGTGATGAGCACCCCCAGCAACACACACACACACACACACACACACCCCACTCCTGGTGGTGGGAGGGGAACAGGAGAAAGGACAAAAGAAGTAAGAGATGAAGAGAAAGGAAGGAGGGATGGAGGAAAAGGTAAAACAAAAAGGACAAACCCTAATGTCCCCAGTGATTCTACGGCACAAAATCCAAGGGATGGAATAAAATTCTGCCATCTTAAACTACTGTTTTCCATGCCTAGAATTCAGCTGGCACCACGTGGATCAGACTGAGCAGCTGCCAAAACCTCTTGGAGGCTCTTACCTTCTAAACAGGGACGTCTGTTTTCTAGTAAAATCAGTAAAAGGAAAGGAGAAAACTCGAAAGAGGCTCCTGCACGCACTCACGTACGTGAACCCTAATACTCTCTCAGTCCTCAAAGAAAGACCCCGAGAAGGAGACTTGCTGAAGCAAAGCCACAGGGTCTCTGAGGTTTCCCTGGCCCTGTGCTCCTGTCCTGCCAGGCTGATGTCAGCATCTCTCTCTGAGGTCACCACCTCTCTAACACATTTGACCAATAAGCTGACATCCTGCAAAAGGCCTTTGTGATGTCACTGCCACACCCAACCAAACCCTCAAGTGCTAATGTCCTGCTGCTGGCCTGACACTTTGAAGGTTTGAGGTTGTCATAACTATAAAGGGAAGGGTAACAGCTGTCCTGTGTACAGTACTATAAAATCCTCCTGGCCAGAGACTCCAAAATCCTTTTCCCTGTAAAGGGTTAAGAAGCTCAGGTAACCTGGCTGGCATCTGACCTAAAGGACCAATAAGGGGACAAGATACTTTCAAATCTTGGGGAGGGGAAGGCTTTTGTTTGTGTTCTTTGTTTGTGGGGGTGTTCGCCCTCGGGACTGAGAGGGACCAGACATCAATCCAGGTTCTCCACATCTTTCTAAACAAGTCTCTCCTATTTCAAACAAGGCGTGTTAGTTTTCCTTTGTTTTCTCAACTTGTAAATGTACCTTTTACTAGAGTGTTTATCTTTGTTTGCTGTACTTTGAACCGAAGACTAGAGGGGAGTCCTCTGAGCTCTTTAAGTTTGATTACCCTGTAAGGTTAATTTCCATACTGATTTTACAGAGATGATTTTTACCTTTTTCTTTAATTAAAAGCCTTATTTTTAAGAACCTGATTGATTTTTCCTTGTTTTAAGATCCAAGGAGTTTGGATCTTGATTCACCAGGAGTTGGTGGGAGGAAGGAGGGGAATGGTTAATTTCTCCTTCTTTTAGATCCAAGGGGGTTGGATCTGTATTCACCAGAAGTTGGTGGGAGGAAGGAGGGGGGACGGTTTATTTCTCCTTGTTTTAAGATCCAAGGGGTTTGGATCTGTATTCACCAGGGAATTGCTGAAAGGTTTCTCAAGGCTACCCAGGGGAGGAAATTAGCCTTGGGATGGTGGTTAAGCTTACAAGTTTTCATGCAGGCCCCTACATTTGTACCCTAAACTTCAAAGTGGGGATACAGCCTTGACACAGGTACTCTCTGTGGATCACCCCACTCAATGCGTCTTCATTCTAGGAAGCAAGCCGGCTAGACAGTAAAACATCACAGGCTGCTCCCAATACTACACTCAGTGTTTCCAAAATTTGCAGACTTTATGGCCACAAGAGACCTTTAGAGCATCTCATCTAAGCCCCTGCATATCATAGGCCTCCTGTATAGTACAATAGTTACTTTTTGGGCGCACACATTCCAGAAAGGCATCTAGTCTTCATTCAATGACATCAAGAGATGGAGAATCCACCACTTTCCCTTTTAGTGAGTGCCAGGGGGCTCCATTTCCCCTTCCACTAGCTCGCCATTTACAGGGAGACAGAGCAGTACCTGCAGCAGGGAGCAGGAGTTGCTGAAAGACTCAGAGGAACAGCCCCTGCAGTGTCTCAGGCACCTGGCGCAAGTGGCGGATGATGCGGGTGCATCACTTTGGCCGTGACGTCCTCCTCCTGCAAGGGAACGAGAACCTGTCAGAGACTCAAACGCCCCGAGGAATCAGGGGGAATTAAGGGCACCTGGAACCAGCAGTATTTAAACTGACTACCTGCCCACCACTGAGGGATGAATTCACCTCCTGAACCCCAGAATGGAGTCTTCTTGTCCTTTCTAGTAACCTCCAGTGCCAACCCCCGTCCTTGTAGGGTGAGCTCCTGCTACCTCCCCCTCAGTACCCTTGACAGCTGTTCTACCTCCAAACCACAGCTCAAGTTATCAGAACCCTCTTCTCCACCCCAACCCAGGTTGCGCAGGGAGGCGGCCCTAGCAGGGGGGGCAGGAGGGATTCTGCCAGCAGTGAAGTGGGTTGCGGGGAAGTTGAGATCTTGCCCCAAGTTGTCCCAGACACTAATGCTAAGCCACAGGATGGCAGCATCTAGTGTCAGTGGAGTCCAAGCACTATTTGAACCCGACAGATTTGGATCAACTTCCCACAAGGGGAGGTGAAGAGCATCCCCAGCAACACACACACCACTCCTGGAGGTGGGAGGGGAACAAGAGAAAGGACAAAAGAAGTAAGAGATGAAGAGAAAGGAAGGAGGGATGGAGGAAAAGGTAAAACGAAAAGGACAAACCCTAGTGTCCCCAGTGATTCCACGGGACAAAATTCCAGGGAGGGAATAAAATTCTGCCACCTTAAACTACTGTTTTCCATGCCGAGAATTCAGCTGGCACCAGATGGATCAGACTGAGCAGGTTCCAAAACCTCTTGGAGGCTCTTACCTTCTAATTTTCAAGTAAAATCAGTAAAAGGAAAGGAGAAAACTCGAAAGAGGCTCCTGCTCGCACTCACATACGTCAACCCTAACACTCTCTCAGTCCTCAAAAAGAAACCTGGAGAAGGAGACTTGCTGAAGCAAAGCCACAGGGGTCTCTGAGGTTTCCCTGGTCGTAAGCCCCTGTCCTCCCTGGCTGAAGACAGCATCTCTCTCTGAGGTCACCACCTCCCTAACACCTTTGACCAGTACGCTGAGGTCCTTGAAAAAGCCTTTGTGATATCACTGCCACACCCAACCAAACCCTAAAGTGCTCATGTCCTGCTGCTGGCCTGACACTTTGAAGGTTTGAGCTACACTCTGTGGATCACACCACAAAATTCGTCTTCATTCTAGGAAGCAAGCTAGCTAGACAGTAAAACATCAGAGGCTGCTCCCAATACTACACTCAGTGTTTCCAAAAGTAGGAGACTTTCTGGCCAGAAGAGACCTTTACAGCATCTCATCTAACCCCCTCCATATCATAGGCTTCCAGTATAGTACAATAGTTACTTTTTCGGCACACACATTCCAGAAAGGCATCTAGTCTTCTATCAATGACATCAAGAGTTGGAGAATCCAACACTTTCCCTTTTAGTGAGTGCCAGGGGGCTCCATTTCCCCTTCCACTAGCTCCCCATTTACAGTGAGCCAGAGCAGTACCTGCACCAGGGAGAGGGAGTTGCTAAGGCCTCAGAGGAACAGCCCCTGCAGTGTCTCAGGCACATGGCGTAAGTGCCGGATGATGCGGAGCTGGTGCATCCCTTTGGCCGTGACGTCCTCCTCCTGCAAGGGAACGAGAACCTGTCAGAGACCCAATTCCCCGGAGGAATCAGGGGCAATTAAGGACACCTGGAACCAGCAGTATTTACACCCAGCACCTGCCCACCACTGAGGGATGAATTCACCTCCTGAACCCCAGAATGGAGTCGTCTTCTCCTTTCTAGGAATCTCCAGTGCCAACCCCCGTCCTTGTAGGGTGAGCTCCTGCTACCTCCCCCTCAGTGCCCTTGACAGCTGTTCCACCTCCAAACCACAGCTCAAGTTATCAGAACCCTCTTCTCCACCCCCACCCAGGTTGGGCAGGGAGGCGGCTCTAGCAGGGGGGGCAGGTGGGATTCTGGCAGCAGTGAAGTGGGTTGCGGGGAGGTTGAGATCTTGCCCCAAGTCATCCCAGACACTAATGCTAAACCACACGATGGCAGCATCTAGTGTCAGTGGAGTCCAAGCACTATTTCAACCATACAGTTTTGGATCAACTCCCAACAAGGGGAGGTGAAGAGCACCCCCAGAAACACACACACACACACACACACACACACACACACACACACACACACACACACACACACAAACACACACATCACTCCTGGTGGTGGGAGGGGAACAAGAGAAAGGACAAAAGAAGTAAGAGATAAAGAGAAAGGAAGGAGGGATGGAGGAAAAGGTAAAACGAAAAGGACAAACCCTAATGTCCCCAGTGATTCTACCAGACAAAATTACAGGGAGGGATTAAAATTCTGCCACCTTGAACTAGTGTTTTCCATGCCTAGAATTCAGCTGGCACCAGATGGATCAGACTGAGCAGGTTCCAAAACCTCTTGGAGGCTCTTACTTTCTAAACAGGGATGTCTGTTTTCTAGTAAAATCAGTAAAAGGAAAGGAGACAACTTGAAAGAGGCTCCTGCTCTCACTCAAATACGTGAATCCTAATACTCTCTCAGTCCTCAAGAGAAACCTCGAGAAGGAGACTTGCTGAAGCAAAGCCACAGGGGTCTCTGAGGTTTCCCTGGCCATGGGCCCCTGTCCTGCCTCGCTGATGGCAGCATCTCTCTCTGAGGTTACCACCTCCCTAACACTTTTGACCAATATGCTGAGGTCCTGCAAAAGACCTTTGTGATATCACTGCCACCAATCAAACCCTTAAGTGCTAATGTCCTGCTGCTGGCCTGACACTATGAAGGTTTGAGCTACTCTCTGTGGATCACCCCACTCAATGCGTCTTCATTCTAGGAAGCAAGTGGGCTAGACAGTAAAACATCAGAGGCTGCTCCCAATGCTACACTCAGTGTTTCCAAAATTAGTAGACTTTATGGTCACAAGAGACCTTTAGAGCATCTAATCTAAGCCCCTGCATATCATAGGCTTCCTGTATAGTACAATAGTTACTCTTTGGGCACACACATTCCAGAAAGGCATCTAGTCTTCATTCAATGACATCAAGAGATGGAGAATCCACCACTTTCCCTTTTAGTGAGGGCCAGGGGGCTCCATTTCCCCTTCCACTAGCACCCCATTTACAGTGAGCCAGAGCAGTACCTGCAGCAGGGAGTGGGAGTTGCTGATGTCCACAGAGGCACAGCCCTTGCAGTGTCAACTTCCCACAAGGGGAGGTGAAGAGCACCCCCAGCAACACACACACACACACACACACACACACACACACACACACCACTCCTGGTGGTGGGAGGGGAACAAGAGAAAGCAAGGACGGATGGAGGAAAAGGTAAAACGAAAAGGACAAACCCTAATGTCCCCAGTGATTCTACGGCACAAAATCCCAGGTGGGCTATAAAATTCTGCCACCTTGAACTAGTGTTTTCCATGCCTAGAATTTAGCTGGCACCAGATGGATCAGACTGCAGACTGAGCAGGTTAAAAACCTCTCCAAGGTTCTTACCTTCTCAACAGGCACGTCTGTTTTCTAGTAAAATCAATAAAAGGAGAAACTCGAAAGAGGTTCCTCCTCGCGCTCACATACTTGAACCCTAATACTCTCTGAGTCCTAAAAAGGGAGACCTCGAGAAGGAGACTTGCTAAAGCAAAGCCAAAGGGGTCTCTGAGGTTTCCCTGGCCCTGCGCTCCTGTCCTGCCTGGCTGATGTCAGAATCTCTCTCTCAGGTAACCACCTCCCTAGCACCTTTGACCCATAGGCTGAGGTCCAGGATAAGGCCTTTGTGATATCACTGCCACACCCAACCAAACCCTAAAGTGCTAATGTCCTGCTGCTGGCCTGACACTTTGAAGGTTTGAGCTACTCTCTGTGGATCACCCCACTCAATGCATCCTCATTCTAGGAAGCAAGCGGGCTAGACAGTAAAACATCAGAGGCTGCTCCCAATGCTACACTCAGTGTTTCCAAAATTAGTAGACTTTATGGTCAGAAGAGACCTTTAGAGCATCTAATCTAACCCGCTGCATATCATAGGCTTACTGTATAGTACAATAGTTACTTTTTGGGCACACACATTCCAGAAAGGCATCTAGTCTTCATTTAATGACATCAAGAGATGGAGAATCCACCACTTTCCCTTTTAGTGAGTGCCAGGGGGCTCCATTTCCCCTTCCACTAGCTCCCCATTTACAGTGAGCCAGAGCAGTACCTACAGCAGGGAGCGGGAGTTGCTGAAGGCCTCAGAGGAACAACCCATGCAGTGTCTCAGGCACCTGGCGCAAGTGGCGGATGATGCGGGTGCATCACTTTGGCCGTGACGTCCTCCTGCTGCAAGGGAACGAGAACCTGTCAGAGACTCAAACGCCCCGAGGAATCAGGGGGAATTAAGGACACCGGGAACCAGCAGTATTTCCACTCAGCACCTGCCCACCACTGAGGGATGAATTCACTTCCTGAACCCCAGAATGGAGTCTTCTTGTCCTTTCTAGTAACCTCCAGTGCCAAATCCCCTCCTTGAAGGGTGAGCTGCTGCTACCTCCCTCTCAGTGCCCTTGACAGATGTTCCACCACCAAACCACAGCTCAAGTTATCAGAACCCTCTTCTCCACCCCCACCCAGGTTGGCCAGGGAGGCGGCTCTAGCAGGGGTGGCAGGAGGGATTCTGCCAGCAGTGAAGTGGGTTCCGGGGAGGTTGAGATCTTGCCCCAAGTCATCCCAGACACCAATGCTAATCCACACGATGGCAGCATCTAGTGTCAGTGGAGTCCAAGCACTATTTCAACCACACAGGTTTGGATGAACTCCCCACAAAGGGAGGTGAAGAGCACCCCCAGCAACACACAAACACACACACACACACAAACCACTCCCGGTGGTGGGAGGGGAACAGGAGAAAGGACAAAAGAAGTAAGAGATGAAGAGAAAGGAAGGAGGGAGGGAGGAAAAGGTAAAATGAAAAGGACAAACACTAATGTCCCCAGTGATTCTACGGGACAAAATCACAGGGAGGGAATAAAATTCTGCCACCTTGAACTAGTGTTTTCCATGCTTAGAATTCAGCTGGCACCAGGTGGATCAGACTGAACAGGATACAAACCTCTCCGAGGCACTTACTTTCCTCAAAGAGAGACCTCAAGGAGGAGACTTGCTGAAGCAAAGCCAGAGGGGTCTCTGAGGTTTCCCTGGCCCTCATGTCAGCATCTCTCTCGGATGTCAGCATCTCTCTCTGAGGTCACCACCTCCCTAACACATTTGACCAATAAGCTGACGTCCTGCAAAAGGCCTTTGTGATGTCACTGCCACACCCAACGAAACCCTGAAGTGCTAATGTCCTCCTGCTGGCCTGACACTTTGAAGGTTTGAGCTACTCTGTGTGAATCACCCCACTCAATGGGTCTTCATTCTAGGAAGCAAGCCGGCTAGACAATAAAACATCAAAGGCTGCTCCCAATGCAACACTCCGTGTTTCCAAAATTACTACACTTTATGGCCAGAAGAGACCTTTAGAGCATCTAATCTAAGCCCCTGCATATCATGGGCTTCCTGTATAGTACAATAGTTACTTTTTGGGTACAAACATTCCAGAAAGGTATCTAGTCTAAATTAAATGACATTAAGAGATGGAGAATCCATCACTTTCCCTTTTAGTGAGTGCCAGGGGGCTCCATTTCCCCTTCCACTAGCTCCCCATTTACAGTGAGCCAGAGCAGTACCTGCAGCAGGGAGCGGGAGTTCCTGAAGGCCTCAGAGGCGCAGCCCCTGCAGTGTCTCAGGCACGTGGCGTAAGTGCAGGATGATGCGGAGCTGGTGCATCATTTTGGCCGTGACGTCCTCCTGCTGCAAGGGAACGAGAACCTGTCAGAGACTCAAACGCCCCGAGGAATCAGGGGGAATTAAGGGAACCTGGAACCAGCAGTATTTCCACCCAGCACCTGCCCATCAATGAGAGATGAATTCACCTCCTGAACCCCAAAATGGAGTCTTCTTGTCCTTTCTAGAAACCTCCAGAGCCAACCCCCCTCCTTGTAGGGTGAGCTCCTGCTACCTCCTGCTCAGTGCCCTTCACAGATATTCCACCTCCAAACCACAGCTCAAGTCATCAGAACCCTCTTCTCCACCCCGACACAGGTTGGGCTGGGAGGCGGCTCTAACAGGGTGTGCAGGAGGGATTCTGACAGCAGTGAAGTAGGTTGCAGGGAGGTTGAGATCTTGACCCAAGTCATCCCAGACACTAATGCTAAGTCACACAATGGCAGCATCTACTGTCAGTGGGGTCCAAGCACTATTTCAACCCCACAGTTTTGGATCAACTCCCCACAAGGGGAGGAGAAGAGAACCATCAGCACCACACACACACACACACACACACACACACACACACACACACACACCACACTCCTGGTGGTGTGAGGGGAACAAGAGAAAGGACAAAAGAAGTAAGAGATGAAGAGAAAGGAAGGAGGGATGGAGGAAAAGGGAAAAGGAAAAGGACAAACCCTAATGTCCCCATGTCGGACATCAGGAATGGTAACATACATAAGCCAGTATGTGAACACTTCAATCTCCCTGGTCATTCTATTACAGATTTAAAAGTCACTATCATTGAACAAAAAAAACTTCAGAAACAGACTTCAAAGAGAAACAGCAGAACTAAAATTCATTTGCAAATTCAACACCATTAATCTGGGCTTGAATAGGGACTGGGAGTGGCTGGCTCACTACAGAAGCAGCTTTTCCTCTCCTGGAATTGACACCTCCTCATCTATTATTGGGAGTGGACTACATCCACCCTGATTTTTGAATTGGCCCTGTCAACACTGGTTCTCCACTTGTGAAGTAACTCCCTGCTCTCCATGTGTCAGTATATAATGCCTGCATCTGTAACTTTCACTCTATGCATCCGAAGAAGTGAGGTTTTTACTCACGAAAGCTTATGCCCAAATAAATCTGTTAGTCTTTAAGGTGCCACCAGACTCCTTGTTGTTTTTGTAGATACAGACTAACATGGCTACCCCCTGATACTTGACACCATGCAAGGCACTAAATTTAGCCGTATGGAGTGGAAATCCATCAACCTCAACAAAAAACTTGCACAGATACAGACAGACATCATCTTCCTCTCCAAATGCAAACAGATGGACATCATACCAAAAGGACTGAAGGTAAAAAATCCATTGCAATCAACATACTACACTGAGTATGGTGAGAGATTGTGCCACACACTCTCTCAAAGAAACTGAGGAACCACCTGATCAGCATCCTGTACAGCAGACAGGAGAAGATCAAGAATGAGCTCTCAGAACTGGAGACTCTCATACAATACCAGCCTTCTACACAAACTTCCACGTGGCTGGACTTTACAAAAATGAGACAAGCCATTTACAATGCACACTTCACTTCTCTACAGAGGAAAAAGGACTGTAAGTTATCTAAACTAATACCTGCCACTAGGGGCTATAACAATGGTACCCTCAACTCATCTAACAACATTGTCAATCTTTCCAACCACACGCTTAGCCCAGCAGAAGAGTCTGTCCTATCTCGGGGACTCTCTTTCTGTCCCACCGTCCCCACGAACATGATACAGTTCTGCGGTGATCTGGAAGCCTACTTTCCTCGTCTCCGACTCAAGGAATATTTTCAACGCACCACTGAACAGTGCACTGACCCACAGGAACCCTCCTACCAACACTACAAAAAGAACAATTCTGCGTGGACTCCTCCTGACGGTCGAAATGACAGACTGGACCTCTACATAGAGTGTTTCCGCAGACGTGCACAGGTTGAAATTGTGGACAAACAACATCACTTGTCCCATAACCTCAGCCGTACAGAACGCAATGCCATCCACAGCCTCAGAAACAACTCTGACATTATCATCAAAGGGGCTGACAAAGGAGGTGCTGTAGTCATAATGAACAGGTCAGATTATGAACAGGAGGCTGCCAGGCAACTCTCCAAGACCACATTCTACAGGCCACTATCCTCTGATCCCACTGAGGAATACCAAAAGAAACTACACCATCTGCTCAAGAAACTCCCAGCTATAGTACGGGAACAAATCTACATGGACACACCCCCAGAACCCCGACCAGGGGTATTCTATCTGCTACCCAAGATCCATAAACCCGGAAACCCTGGACGCCCCATCATCTCAGGCATTGGCACTCTGACGGCAGGATTATCTGGCTATTTGGCCTCTCTCCTCAGGCCCTATGCTACCAGCACTCCCAGCTATCTTCGAGACACCACCAACTTCCTGAGGAAACTACAATGCATTGATGTTCTTCCTGGAAACACCATCCTGGCCACCATGCATGTAGAAGCACTTTATACCAATATTCCACATGAGGATGGACTACAAGCTGTCAGGAACAGTATCCCTGATGAGGCCACAGCAAGCCTGGTGGCTGAGCTTTGTGACTTTGTCCTCACCCACAACCACTTCAGATTTGGGGACAACTTATACCTTCAAGTCAGTGGCACTGCTATGGGTACTCGCATGGCCCCACAGTATGCCAACATTTTTATGGCTGACTTAGAACAACGCTTCCTCAGCTCTCGTCCCCTAGTGCCCCTCCTCTACTTGCGCTACATTGACGACATCTTCATCATATGGACCCATGGAAAGGAGGCCCTTGAAGAATTCCACCTGGACTTCAACAATTTCCACCCCACCATCAACCTCAGCCTGGACCAGTCCACACAAGAGATCCACTTCCTGGACACTACAGTACAAATAAGTGATGGTCACATAAACACCACCCTATACCGGAAACCTACTGACCGCTATACGTACCTACATGCCTCCGGCTTCCATCCAAGACACATCACACGATCCATTGTCTACAGCCAAGCCCTAAGATACAACCGAATTTGCTCCAACCCCTCAGACTGAGACAAACACCTACAAGATCTTTATCAAGCATTCGTAAAACTACAATACCCACCTGGGGAAGTGAGGAAACAGATTGACAGAGCAAGACGGGTACCCAGAAATCACCTACTACAGGACAGGCCCAACAAGGACAATAACAGAACACCACTGGCCATCACATACAGCCCCCAGCTAAAACCTCTCCAGCGCATTATCCACAATCTACAACCTATCCTGGAAAATGATCCCTCACTCTCACAGACCTTGGGAGGCAGGCCAGTCCTCGCTTACAGACAACCCCCCAACCTGAAGCAAATACTCACCAGCAACTACACACCACACCACAGAAACACCAACCCAGGAACCTATCCCCGTAGCAAACCTCGTTGCCTACTCTGTCCCCATATCTACTCTGGCAACAGCATCAGAGGACCCAACCACATCAGCCACACCATCAGGGACTCATTCACCTGCACATCCACTAATGTCATATATGCCATCCTGTGCCAGCAATGCCCCTCTCCCATGTACATTGGCCAAACCGGACAGTCCCTCCGCAAAAGAATAAATGGACACAAATCGGACATCAGGAGTGGTAACATACATAAGCCAGTATGTGAACACTTCAATCTCCCTGGTCATTCTATTACAGATTTAAAAGTCACTATCATTGAACAAAAAAACTTCAGAAACAGACTTCAAAGAGAAACAGCAGAACTAAAATTCATTTGCAAATTCAACACCATTAATCTGGGCTTGAATAGGGACTGGGAGTGGCTGGCTCACTACAGAAGCAGCTTTTCCTCTCCTGGAATTGACACCTCCTCATCTATTATTGGGAGTGGACTACATCCACCCTGATTTTTGAATTGGCCCTGTCAACACTGGTTCTCCACTTGTGAAGTAACTCCCTGCTCTCCATGTGTCAGTATATAATGCCTGCATCTGTAACTTTCACTCTATGCATCCGAAGAAGTGAGGTTTTTACTCACGAAAGCTTATGCCCAAATAAATCTGTTAGTCTTTAAGGTGCCACCAGACTCCTTGTTGTTTTCCTAATATCCCCAGTGATTCTACGGGACAAAATCCCAGGGAGGGAATAAAATTCTGCCACCTTAAACTAGTGTTTTCCATGCCTAGAATTCAGATGGCACCAGGTGGATCAGACTGAACAGGTTACAAACCGCTCCGAGGCACTTATTTTCTCAACAGGGACTTCTGTTTTCTAGTAAAATGGGTAAAAGGAAAGGAGAAAACTTGAAAGAGGCTCCTGCTCACACTCACATATGTGAACCCTAATACTCTCTCAGTCCTCAAAGAGAGCTCGAGAAGGAGACTTGCTGAAGCAAAGCCACAGGGGTCTCTGAGGTTTCCCTGGCCCTGCGCCCCTGTTTTGCCTGGCTGATGTGAGCATCTCTCTCTGAGGTCACCACCTCCCTAACAACTTTGACCAATAGGCTGAGCTCCTGCAAAAGACCTTTGTGATGTCACTGCCACACCCACCCATCCCCTGAAGTGCTAATATCCTGCTGCTGGCCTGACATTTTGAAGGTTTGAGCTACTCTCTGTGGATCACCCCACTCAATGCGTCTTCATTCTAGGAAGCAAGCCGGTTAGACAGTAAAACATTAGAGGCTGCTCCCAATGCTACACTCAGTGTTTCCAAAATTAATACACTTTATGGCCAGAAGAGACCTTTAGAGCATCTCATCTAACCCCCTGCATATCATAGGCTTCCTGTATAGGACAATAGTTACTTTTTGGGCACAAACATTCCAGAAAGGCATCTAGTTTCATTCAATGACTTCAAGAGATGGAGAATCCACCACTTTCCCTTTCACTGAGTGCCAGGGGGCTCCATTTCCCCTTCCACTAGCTCTCCATTTACAGTGAGCCAGAGCAGTACCTGCAACAGGGAGCGGGAGTTGCTGAAGGCCTCAGAGGCACAACCCCTGCAGTGTCTCAGGCACCTGGCGCAAGTGATGGATGATGCGGTGTTGGTGCCTCACTTTGGCCGTGACGCCCTCCTGCTGCAAGGGAATGAGAACCTGTCAGACTCAAACGCCCCGAGGAATCAGGGGGAATTAAGGGCACCTGGAACCAGCAGTATTTCCACTCCGCACCTGCCCAACACTGAGGGATGAATTCACCTCCTAAATCCCAGAATGGAGTCTTCTTGTCCTTTCTAGTAACCTCCAGTGCCAATCCCCCTCCTTCTAGGGTGAGCTCCTGCTACCTCCCCCTCAGTGTCCTTCACAGCTGTTCCACCTCCAAACCACAGCTTAAGTCATCAGAAACCTCTTCTAGACCCCCACCAAGGTTGGGCTGGGAGGCGGGTCTAGCAGTGGGGGCAGGAGGGATTCTGGCAGCAGTGAAGTGGGTTGCGGGGAGGTTGAGATCTTGCCCAAGTCATCCGAGACACTAACGCTAAGCCACAGGATGGCAGCATCTAGTGTCTGTGGAGTCCAAGCACTATTTCAACCCCACAGTTTTGGATGAACTTCCCACAAGAGGAGGTGAAGATCATCCCCAGCAACACACACACACACACACACACACCACTCCTGGTGGTGGGAGGGGAACAGGAGAAAGGACAAAAGAAGTAAGAGATGAAGAGAAAGGAAGGAGGGATGGCGGAAAAGGTAAAACGAAAAGGACAAACCCTAATGTCCCCAGTGATTCCACGGGACAAAATCCCGTGTGGACTACAAAATTCTGTCACCTTGAACTAGTGTTTTCCATGCCTAGAATTCAACGGGCACCAGGTGGATCAGACTGAGCAGGTTCAAAAACCTCTTGGAGCCTCTTACCTTCTAAATAGGGACGTCTGTTTTCTAGTAAAATCCGTCAAAGGAAAGGAGAAAACTCCAAAGAGGCTCCTGCTCGCACTCACACATGTGAACACTAATACTCTCTCAGTCCTCAAAGAGAGACCTCGAGAAGGAGACTTGCTGAAGCAATAACAGACACTTGGTGGGATAACTCACATGACTGGAGTACTGTCATGGATGGATATAAACTGTTCAGGAAGGACAGGCAGGGCAGAAAAGGTGGGGGAGTTGCATTGTATGTAAGAGAGGAGTATGAGTGCTCAGAGGTCCGGTATGAAACTGTAGAAAAACCTGAGAGTCTCTGGATAAAGTTGAGAAGTGTGAGCAACAAGGGGGATGTCACGGTTGGAGTCTGGTATAGACCACCAGACCAGGGGGATGAGGTGGACGAGGCTTTCTTCTGGCAACTAGCAGAAGTTGCTAGATCGCAGGCCCTGGTTCTCATGGGAGACTTTAATCACCCTGATATCTGCTAGGAGAGCAATACAGCGGTGCACAGACAATCCAGGAAGTTTTTGGAAAGTGTAGGGCACAATTTCCTGGTGCAAGCGCTGGAGGAACCAACTAGGGGCAGAGCTTTTCTCGACCTGCTGCTCACAAACAGGGAAGAATTAGTAGGGGAAGCAAAAGTGGATGGGAACCTGGGAGGCAGTGACCATGAGATGGTCGAGTTCAGGATCCTGACACAAGGAAGAAAGGAGAGCAGCAGAATACGGACCCTGGACTTCAGAAAAGCAGACTTTGACTCCCTCAGGGAACAGATGGGCAGGATCCCCTGGGAGAATAACATGAAGGGCAAAGGGGTCCAGGAGAGCTGGCTGTATTTTAAAGAATCCTTATTGCGGTTGCAGGAACAAACCATCCCGATGTGTAGAAAGAATAGTAAATATGGCAGGCGACCAGCTTGGCTAAACAGTGAAATCCTTGCTGATCTTAAACGCAAAAAAGAAGCTTACAAGAAGTGGAAGATTGGACAAATGACCAGGGAGGAGTATAAAAATATTGCTCAGGCATGCAGGAGTGAAATCAGGAAGGCCAAATCACACTTGGAGTTGCAGCTAGCAAGAGATGTTAAGAGTAACAAGAAGGGTTTCTTCAGGTATGTTAGCAACAAGAAGAAAGTCAAGGAAAGTGTGGGCCCCTTACTGAATGAGGGAGGCAACCTAGTGACTGAGGATGTGGAAAAAGCTAATGTACTCAATGCTTTTTTTGCCTCTGTCTTCACAAACAAGGTCAGCTCCCAGACTGCTGCACTGGGCAGCACAATATGGGGAGAAGGTGACCAGCCCTCTGTGGAGAAAGAAGTGGTTCGGGACTATTTAGAAAAACTGGACGTGCACAACTCCATGGGGCTGGATGCGCTGCATCCGAGGGTGCTAAAGGACTTGGCGGATGAGATTGCACAGCCATTAGCCATTATTTTTGAAAACTCATGGCGATCGAGGGAGGTCCCGGATGACTGGAAAAAGGCTAATGTAGTGCCCATCTTTAAAAAAGGGAAGGAGGAGGATCCGGGGAACTACAGGCCAGTCAGCCTCACCTCAGTCCCTGGAAAAATCATGGAGCAGGTCCTCAAGGAATCAATTATGAAACACTTAGAGGAGAGGAAAGTGATCAGGAACAGTCAGCATGGATTCACCAAGGGGAAGTCGTGCCTGACTAACCTAATTGCCTTCTATGATGAGATAACTGGCTCTGTGGATGAGGGGAAAGCAGTGGATGTGTTATTCCTTGACTTTAGCAAAGCTTTTGATACGCTCTCCCACAGTATTCTTGCCACCAAGTTAAAGAAGTATGGGATGGATGAATGGACTGTAAGGTGGATAGAAAGCTGGCTGGATCGTCGGGCTCAACGGGTAGTGATCAATGGCTCCATGTCTAGTTGGCAGCCGGTTTCAAGCGGAGTAGTGCCCCAAGGGTCGGTCCTGGGGCCGGTTTTGTTTAATATCTTTATTAATGATCTGGAGGATGGTGTGGACTGCACTCTCAGCAAGTTTGCAGATGACACTAAACTAGGAGGCGTGGTAGATACGCTAGAGGGTAGGGATCGGATACAGAGGGACCTAGACAAATTAGAGGATTGGGCCAAAAAAAACCTGATGAAGTTCAACAAGGACAAGTGCAGAGTCCTGCACTTAGGACGGAAGAATCCCATGCACTGCTACAGACTAGGGACCGAATGGCTAGGTAGCAGTTCTGCAGAAAAGGACCTAGGGGTCACAGTGGACGAGAAGCTGGATATGAGTCAACAGTGTGCTCTTGTTGCCAAGAAGGCTAACGGCATTTTGGGCTGTATAAGTAGGGGCATTGCCAGCAGATCGAGGAACGTGATCGTTCCCCTTTATTCGACATTGGTGAGGCCTCATCTGGAATACTGTGTCCAGTTTTGGGCCTGTGGAAGCAGAGAAAGAGCTCACAGGAAGGGGATGCAATGCATGACAGTTCGTTAGCAAGAGTTAGGCTAACTGTAACCCTAATAACGCGAGATTTGTAGAAGCGAGGAATGTGTGAGGCGGGTGAGAAAGAACTGTGTAAGAAGTCATTATGACCTGGTATAGATAAGGTGTAGAAGACCTTGTGTAGATAAGGTATAGAAAATATTGTATGTTGGCAAGAGTCAAAACAAGTGAAGAAATGAGATATCAAGATGGCCTATGTATAAACAAAACGCAGCTGTCCCTCGTTATTTCTGTAATGAAAGGTATAAATGCTTGCTGTAATTAGTTACCTGGGAGAGACCTGCTTAGCTCTCTCCCTCTGGGCAATTGTGAGCGTTAATAAAGCATCTGACTTGCTGTACCTAAACAAATAGTGAGAACTCTGTTTTTCTCCGACAGGCCCCACACTACAAGAAGGATGTGGAAAAATTGGAAAGAGTCCAGTGGAGAGCAACAAAAATGATTAGGGGTCTGGAGCACATGACTTATGAGGAGAGGCTGAGGGAACTGGGATTGTTTAGTCTCCAGAAGAGAAGAATGAGGGGGGATTTGATAGCAGCCTTCAACTACCTGAAGGGGGGTTCCAAAGAGGATGGAGCTCGGTTGTTCTCAGTGGTGGCAGATGACAGAACAAGGAGCAATGGTCTCAAGTTGCAGTGGGGGAGGTCCAGGTTGGATATTAGGAAACACTATTTCACTAGGAGGGTGGTGAAGCACTGGAATGCGTTAACTAGGGAGGTGGTGGAGTCTCCTTCCTTGGAGGTTTTTAAGGCCCGGCTTGACAAAGCCCTGGCTGGGATGATTTAGTTGGGAATTGGTCCTGCTTTGAGGACGGGGTTGGAGTAGATGACCTCTTGAGGTCCCTTCCAACCCTGATATTCTATGATTCTATGATTCTATGAAAGTCACAGGGGTCTCTGAGGTTTCCCTGGCCCTAAGCCCCTGTCCTGCCTGGCTGATGTCAGCATCTCTCTCTGAGGTTACCACCTCCCTAACACCTTTGACCAATAGGCTGAGGTCCTGAAAAGGCCTTTGTGATGTCACTGCCACACCCACCCATCCCAGGAAGTGCTAATGTCCTGCTGCTGGCCTGACACTTTGAAGGTTTGAGCTACTCTGTGTGGATCACCCCACTCAATGCGTCTTCATTCTAGGAAGCAAGCCGGATAGACAGTAAAACATCAGAGGCTGCTCCCAATACTACACTCAGTCTTTCCAAAATTTGTAGACTTTATGGCCACAAGAGACCTTTAGAGCATCTCATCTAAGCCCCTGCATATCATAGGCCTCCTGTATAGTACAATAGTTACTTTTTGGGCACACACATTCCAGAAAGGCATCTAGTCTTCATTCAATGACATCAAGAGATGGAGAATCCACCACTTTCCCTTTTAGTGAGTACCAGGGGGCTCCATTTCCCCTTCCACTAGTTCCCCATTTACAGTGAGACAGAGCAGTACCTGCAGCAGGGAGCGGGAGTTGCTGATGGCCTCAGAGGCACAGCCCCTGCAGTGTCTCAGGAATCTGGCGCAAGTGCCGGATGATGCGGAGCTGGTGCATCACTTTGGGCCGTGACGTCCTCCTGCTGCAAGGGAACGAGAACCTGTCAGAGACTCAAACGCCCCGAGGAATCAGGGGGAATTAAGGGCACCTGGAACCAGCAGTATTTAAACTGACTAACTGCCCACCAATGAGGGATGAATTCACCTCCTGAACCCCAGAATGGAGTCTTCTTGTCCTTTCTAGTAACCTCCAGTGCCAACCCCCCTCCTTGAAGGATGAGCTCCTGCTATCTCCCCCTCAGTGCCCTTGACAGCTGTTCCACCTCCAAACCACAGCTCAAGTTATTAGTACCTTTGGACACAGACTGGCTAACCTAGTGAGGAGGGCTTTAAACTAGGTTCGACGGGGACAGGTGAGCAAAGCCCACAGGTAAGTGGGGAACATGGAGACCGGGGAGATGGGTCAAAAACGAGAGGGAGTGTGGGCTATATTGTCAGAGGGAAAGGAGGGTCAGGACAAAACTGGGAGGAAAGATCAAACCAGTATCTTAGATGTCTATATACAAATGCAAGAAGTATGGGGAATAAGCAGGAAGAACTGGAAGTGCTAATAAATAAATACAACTATGACATTGTTGGCATCACTGAAACTTGGTGGGATAATACACGTGATTGGAATGTTGGTGTGGATGGGTACAGCTTGCTCAGGAAGGATAGACAGGGGAAAAAGGGAGGAGGTGTTGCCTTGTATATTAAAAATGTACACACTTGGACTGAGGTAGAGATGGACATAGGAGACGGAAGTGTTGAGAGTCTCTGGGTTAGGCTAAAAGGGGTAAAAAACAAGGGAGATGTCATGCTAGGAGTCTACTACAGGCCACCTAACCAGGTGGAAGAGGTGGATGAGGCTTTTTTTAAGCAACTAACAAAATCATCCAAAGCCCAAGATTTGGTGGTGATGGGGGACTTCAACTATCCGGCTATATGTTGGGAAAATAACACAGCGGGGCACAGTCTATCCAACAAATTCCTGGACTGCATTGAAGACAACTTTTTATTTCAGAAGGTTGAAAAAGCTACTGGGGGGAAGCTGTTCTAGACTTGATTTTAACAAATAGGGAGGAACTCGATGAGAATTTGAAAGTAGAAGGCAGCCTGGGTGAAAGTGATCATGAAATCATAGAGTTTGCAATTCTAAGGAAGGGTAGAAGGGAGAACAGCAAAATAGAGACAATGGATTTCAGGAAGGCAGATTTTGGTAAGCTCAGAGAGCTGATAGGTAAGGTCCCATGGGAATCAAGACTGAGGGGAAAAACAACTGAGGAGAGTTGGCAGTTTTTCAAAGGGACACTATTAAGGGCCCAAAAGCAAGCTATTCCGCTGGTTAGGAAAGATAGAAAATGTGGCAAAAGACCACCTTGGCTTAACCATGAGATCTTGCATGATCTAAAAAATAAAAAGGAGTCATATAAAAAATGGAAACTGGGACAGATTACAAAGGATGAATATAGGCAAACAACACAGGAATGCAGGGGCAAGATTAGAAAGGCAAAGGCACAAAATGAGCTCAAACTAGCTACGGGAATAAAGGGAAACAAGAAGACTTTTTATCAATACATTAGAAGCAAGAGGAAGACCAAAGACAGGGTAGGCCCACTGCTTAGTGAAGAGGGAGAAACAGTAACAGGAAACTTGGAAATGGCGGAGATGCTTAATGACTTCTTTGTTTCGGTCTTCACCGAGAAGTCTGAAGGAATGCCTAACATAGTGAATGCTAATGGGAAGGGGGTAGGTTTAGCAGATAAAATAAAAAAAGAACAAGTTAAAAATCACTTAGAAAAGTTAGATGCCTGCAAGTCACCCGGGCCTGATGAAATGCATCCTAGAATACTCAAGGAGCTAATAGAGGAGGTATCTGAGCCTCTAGCTATTATCTTTGGAAAATCATGGGAGACGGGAGAGATTCCAGAAGACTGGAAAAGGGCAAATATAGTGCCCATCTATAAAAAGGGAAATAAAAACAACCCAGGAAACTACAGACCCCAGTGAGTTTAACTTCTGTGCCAGGGAAGATAATGGAGCAAGTAATTAAGGAAATCATCTGCAAACACTTGGAAGGTGGTAAGGTGATAGGGAACAGCCAGCATGGATTTGTGAAGAACAAATCATGTCAAACCAATCTGATAGCTTTCTTTGATAGGATAACGAGCCTTGTGGATAAGGGTGAGGCTGTGGATGTGGTATACCTAGACTTTAGTAAGGCATTTGATACGGTCTCGCATGATATTCTTATTGATAAACTAGGCAAATACAATTTAGATGGGGCTACTATAAGGTGGGTGCATAACTGGCTGGATAACCGTACTCAGAGAGTTGTTATTAATAGTTCCCAATCCTGCTGGAAAGCCATAACGAGTGGGGTATCGCAGGGGTCTGTTTTGGGACCGGCGCTGTTCAATATCTTCATCAACGACTTAGATATTGGCATAGAAAGTACGCTTATTAAGTTTGCGGATGATACCAAACTGGGAGGGATTGCAACTGCTTTGGAGGACAGGGTCATAATTCAAAATGATCTGGACAAATTGGAGAAATGGTCTGAGTTAAACAGGATGAAGTTTAACAAAGACAAATGCAAAGTGCTCCACTTAGGAAGGAACAATCAGTTTCACACATACAGAATGGGAAGAGACTGTCTAGGAAGGAGTACGGCAGAAAGGGATCTAGGGGTTATAGTGGACCACAAGCTAAATATGAGTCAACAGTGTGATGCTGTTGCAAAAAAAGCAAACCTGATTCTGGGATGTATTAACAGGTGTGTTGTGAGCAAGACACGAGAAGTCATCCTTCCGCTCTACTCTGCTCTGGTTAGGCCTCAGCTGGAGTATTGTGTCCAGTTCTGGGCACCGCATTTTAAAAAAGATGTGGAGAAATTGGAAAGGGTCCAGAGAAGAGCAACAAGAATGATTAAAGGTCTTGAGAACATGACCTATGAAGGAAGGCTGAAAGAATTGGCTTTGTTTAGTTTGGAAAAGAGAAGACTGAGAGGAGACATGATAGCAGTTTTCAGGTATTTAAAAGGGTGTCATAAGGAGGAGGGAGAAAACTTGTTCACCTTAGCCTCTAAGGATAGAACCAGAAGCAATGGGTTTAAAGTGCAGCAAGGGAGGTCTAGGTTGGACATTAGGAAAAAGTTCCTAACTGTCAGGGTGGTTAAACACTGGAATAAATTGCCGAGGGAGGTTGTGGAATCTCCATCTCTTGAGATATTTAAGAGTAGGTTAGATAAATGTCTATCAGGGATGGTCTAGATGGTATTTGGTCCTGCCACGCGGGCAGGGGACTGGACTCGATGACCTCTCGAGGTCCCTTCCAGTCCGATAATCTATGAATGTATGAAAAAAACACTGTTCTCCACCCCCACCCAGGTGGGCCAGGGAGGCGGCTCTAGCAGGGGGGGCAGGAGGGATTCTGGCAGCAGTGAAGTGGGTTGCGGGGAAGTTGAGATCTTGACCCAAGTCATCCCAGACACTAATGCTAAGCCACAGGATGGCAGCATCTAGTGTTAGTGGAGTCCAAACACTATTTCAACCCCACAGTTTTCGAGGAACAGGAGAAAGGACAAAAGAAGTAAGAGATGAAGAGAAAGGAAGGAGGGATGGAGGAAAAGGTAAAACAAAAAGGACAAACCCTAATGTCCCCAGTGATTCTACGGCACAAAATCCAAGGGATGGAATAAAATTCTGCCATCTTAAACTACTCTTTTCCATGCCTAGAATTCAGCTGGCACCAGATGGATCAGACTGAGCAGCTGCCAAAACCTCTTGGAGGCTCTTACCTTCTAAACAGGGACGTCTGTTTTCTAGTAAAATCAGTAAAAGGAAAGGAGAAAACTCGAAAGAGGCTCCTGCACGCACTCACGTACGTGAACCCTAATACTCTCTCAGTCCTCAAAGAGAGACCTCGAGAAGGAGACTTGCTGAAGCAAAGCCACAGGGGTCTCTGAGGTTTCCCTGGCCCTGTGCTCCTGTCCTGCCAGGCTGATGTCAGCATCTCTCTCTGAGGTCACCACCTCCCTAACACATTTGACCAATAAGCTGACATCCTGCAAAAGGCCTTTGTGATGTCACTGCCACACCCAACCAAACCCTCAAGTGCTAATGTCCTGCTGCTGGCCTGACACTTTGAAGGTTTGAGGTTGTCATAACTATAAAGGGAAGGGTAACAGCTGTCCTGTGTACAGTACTATAAAATCCCTCCTGGCCAGAGACTCCAAAATCCTTTTCCCTGTAAAGGGTTAAGAAGCTCAGGTAACCTGGCTGGCATCTGACCTAAAGGACCAATAAGGTGACAAGATACTTTCAAATCTTGGGGAGGGGAAGGGTTTTGTTTGTGTTCTTTGTTTGTGTGGGTGTTCGTCCTCGGGACTGAGAGGGACCAGACATCAATCCAGGTTCTCCACATCTTTCTAAACAAGTCTCTCCTATTTCAAACAAGGCGTGTTAGTTTTCCTTTGTTTTCTCAACTTGTAAATGTACCTTTTACTAGAGTGTTTATCTTTGTTTGCTGTACTTTGAACCTAAGACTAGAGGGGAGTCCTCTGAGCTCTTTAAGTTTGATTACCCTGTAAGGTTAATTTCCATACTGATTTTACAGAGATGATTTTTACCTTTTTCTTTAATTAAAAGCCTTATTTATAAGAACCTGATTGATTTTTCCTTGTTTTAAGATCCAAGGAGTTTGGATCTTGATTCACCAGGAGTTGGTGGGAGGAAGGAGGGGGGATGGTTAATTTCTCCTTGTTTTAAGATCCAAGGGGGTTGGATCTGTATTCACCAGGGAATTGGTGAAAGGTTTCTCAAGGCTACCCAGGGGAGGAAATTAGCCTTGGGATGGTGGTTAAGCTTAGAAGTTTTCATGCAGGCCCCTACATTTGTACCCTAAACTTCAAAGTAGGGATACAGCCTTGACACAGGTACTCTCTGTGGATCACCCCACTCAATGCGTCTTCATTCTAGGAAGCAAGCCGGCTAGACAGTAAAACATCACAGGCTGCTCCCAATACTTCACTCAGTGTTTCCAAAATTTGTAGACTTTATGGCCACAAGAGACCTTTAGAGCATCTCATCTAAGCCCCTGCATATCATAGGCCTCCTGTATAGTACAATAGTTACTTTTTGGGCACACACATTCCAGAAAGGCATCTAGTCTTCATTCAATGACATCAAGAGATGGAGAATCCACCACTTTCCCTTTTACTGAGTGCCAGGGGGCTCCATTTCCCCTTCCACTAGTTCCCCATTTACAGTGAGACAGAGCAGTACCTGCAGCAGGGAGCGGGAGTTGCTGAAAGACTCAGAGGAACAGCCCCTGCAGTGTCTCAGGCACCTGGCGCAAGTGGCGGATGATGCGGGTGCATCACTTTGGCCGTGACGTCCTCCTGCTGCAAGGGAACGAGAACCTGTCAGAGACTCAAACGCCCCGAGGAATCAGGGGGAATTAAGGGAACCTGGAACCAGCAGTATTTCCACCCAGCACCTGCCCATCAATGAGAGATGAATTCACCTCCTGAACCCCAAAATGGAGTCTTCTTGTCCTTTCTAGAAACCTCCAGAGCCAACCCCCCTCCTTGTAGGGTGAGCTCCTGCTACCTCCTGCTCAGTGCCCTTCACAGATATTCCACCTCCAAACCACAGCTCAAGTCATCCGAACCCTCTTCTCCACCCCGACACAGGTTGGGCTGGGAGGCGGCTCTAACAGGGTGTGCAGGAGGGATTCTGACAGCAGTGAAGTGGGTTGCAGGGAGGTTGAGATCTTGACCCAAGTCATCCCAGACACTAATGCTAAGTCACATAATGGCAGCATCTACTGTCAGTGGGGTCCAAGCACTATTTCAACCCCACAGTTTTGGATCAACTCCCCACAAGGGGAGGAGAAGAGAACCATCAGCACCACACACACACACACACACACCACTCCCGGTGGTGTGAGGGGAACAAGAGAAAGGACAAAAGAAGTAAGAGATGAAGAGAAAGGAAGGAGGGATGGAGGAAAAGGTAAAAGGAAAAGGACAAACCCTAATGTCCCCATGTCGGACATCAGGAATGGTAACATACATAAGCCAGTATGTGAACACTTCAATCTCCCTGGTCATTCTATTACAGATTTAAAAGTCACTATCATTGTGTGACAGCGTACCCCATAAGGCTTTATGGGGGGACGTTTATAAATGTATGTATGATATAACTGGCTGTATGCTTGCTTGATTTCTAAGTAAGCTCTGTGAGGCATTTGGTCAGCTTCTTTAGGAAGGAATTCACCAGGTTAAGTACCTGATCAGGAAACACTTGGGGAACAATGCATCTTGGAATGCTCCAATCCACATGAGAAGTCTTCCTGGAGACATGCAAGATGCCATGTGGACAATGGCGTCGGCCTGCAAAGACTGAGTCATGCAGGGGCATGTGACTTGCCCAGGTGACTCCAAAACTCCATCTTGGAGCTGGACTTTGCAGAGGAGGGAGGAGGGGGGTCTCCACCCACAAGAGAGAGTCTATTTAAACCCAGGGGAGACCCCTCCATTTTGTCTTCAGCTAGCTAAAGAAGGAGCCTCTCCACCCCCCCCAGGATACTTGAAGGAGACTGAAACAAAGGACAGTAACTGCAGGGGGTGTGAGTGATTGCTGGACCCAGGCTAAAAGGAGATTAGCCTGTAAAAGGGAGCACTCTGGAACTGGTGAGGAAATTATCTGTATTCAGTTTGATTAGGCATAGATTTGTGCATTTTATTTTATTTTGCTTGGTGACTTACTTTGTTCTGTCTGTTACTACTTTGAACCACTTAAATCCTACTGTCTGTATTTAATAAAATCACTTTCTATTTAGTAATTCACTCAGAGTATGTATTAATACCTGGGGGAGCAAACAACTGTGCATATCTCTCTATCAGTGTTATAGAGGGCGAACAATTTATGAGTTTGCCCTGCATAAGCTTTATACAGGGCAAAACGGATTTATCTGGGTTTAGACCCCATTGGGAGTTGGGCATCTGAGTGCTAAAGACAAGCGCACTACTGCGAGCTGTTTTCAGGTAAACTTGCAGCTTTGGGACAGGGGATTCAGACCCTGGATCTGTGTGTGGAGCCAAACAGGAGTGTCTGGCTCAGCAAGACAGGGTGCTGGAGTCCTGAGCTGGCAGGGAAAACAGAAGCAGGGGTAGTCTTTGCACATCGGGTGGCAGCTCCCAAGGGGGGTTCTGTGATCCAACCCGTCACAGTGGCGTAGTCGAGCAGGATCTGTGCATAGTTGATTGCTTTGAGATACTGGTAGTGATTTTAAGTGAGTTTTAAGTGTGGTGGCTGGAGAACAGACAAAGTGGTTACTGGTTTGTTATTTTCTGTTTGCTTATTTCGGGCAAGGGAAGTAGGGACAGAAAAGGAAACTCTCTATTAACTAAGAATCCCCTGAGCTGAGTGCATCTCAGTTTCAGTGAACTGCAGAGGGGTTGTGGCCCAGCACAAGAAAGCAAGACAATGAGTACCAGTGATCTCAATTCCAGTGAACTGCAGCGTGGTTGTAGCCCAGCACGAGAAAGCAGGACAATGAGTACCAGTGACGCTGCTATTAAACTAAAGCTGGCCAGGTTGGAAGCAAAAGAGAGAGAAAGTGAACATAAGAGACGGCTGGAACTAAGACAATTAGAAATTAGTGCCATGGAGGCAGAACATGCAAGGGAAGAGGCTGCCCACAAGAGAGCTATGGAGGTCGAGGCAGCGAGGGCGGAGGCAGAGGCAGCGAGAGTGGAGGCAGAGGCAGCGAGAGAGGCAGCGAGGGCGGAGGCAGAGGCAGCTGCCCACGAGAGGGCTATGGAGGCCCAGAGGGAGGCCCGGAAGCATGAACTGGCTGTTATGGAGTCAAAGAGACGAAACCCTCCCCCTGCTGGCTCCACTTCCCCGAAAATCCATAAATGGGAGCGGCTATGTCCACAGTATGATGAGTCCAGCGATATTGCCGAATATTTCATCACCTTTGAGAGACTGTGCACCCTCCATGCCATCCCTGAAGATCAGAAGATGACCACATTGATAGCAAAATTGACTGGCAGAGCTCTGGACATATTCAATAAGATGCCTATTGATGATGCTTCAAACTATGGTAAATTTAAAGAACTGGTTTTGAAACAGTTTCAGGTTACACCTGAAACCTACAGGGTTAAATTCAGGAGCCTTAAGAGGGGATCTGGATTAAGTAATGTGGCTTATGCCAATGAAATGAGAGATTTGGTAGATAAATGGGTGCGGGGGAGAGGCATTACCAGCTTTGAAGGGATGTGTGATCTGGTTACTCAGGAACACTTCCTGAATATGTGCAGTGATGAGGTTAAACAGTATTTGTGGGACAAAAAGGTAAATGCGGTGGGTGAATTAGCTGAGTATGCTGACTCTTATGAACAGGCCCAAGCCGCGATCAAACATAAACCACTGGCAGAAGGGTATAAGGTTGGGGGAAAGCAGAATCACCGTTTTACTCCGGGGTCTGGGAAAAAGGAGCCTGGGCAGTCACCCCCCATTCTCCTGTTACTCGTCCCAAATTTCCTACACAAGCCGGGGATCCCAGAAGGTGCTTTCACTGCAATTCCCCAGGGCACCTGAGGAGTAGCTGTCCCAAATTGAAGGAGAGTAAGCCTCCCTTGTCCCATGTTAGCTCGGTTGCCTTCAGCCCTGAGGGCCCAGAGGGCACCCCCACCTCTTATCACACCAGCTTGGTGGACATGGGGCCTGGTGAAGCGGACAGGGAACACATCAAGGTCGTCAAGATTGATGGCATGGAGTGTCTGGGATGGAGGGATACGGGGGCTCAGTTCTCTCTGGTTCGACCGAGTGTGGTCCCAGACGCTAGTGTCCTGACTGGGCAGATGACCCACATTAAGGGGGTGGGGCCACAGAGGTTCCCTGTGCCCCTGGCTAAGGTTCATGTGGAATGGGAAGGTAGGGAAAGGGATTTACTGGTGGGGATGCTCGAGGACATCCCCGCGGACATGTTGCTGGGAAATGATTTTTTCAGCAGAACTAGGACTGTTAGTGTGGTAACTCGCAGCATGAAGAAAGGCTGTGAGGGGGAGGCTGTTCCGGCTGATGACTGTAGGTCTGATGCAGCTGAACAGCCAACCCCTCCTGCCCCAGGGAACATGGTAGTGGGTGACTCAGAGGGAGCCCCCAGGGATGGGGCGGGGACCTTGGAACCCATAGGGGAGTTGGGGGAAGGTCTCAGTGACAGGACAGTGCAGGGGGGCGGGGTACTTCCAAATATGGGAGAGACAGAGCCAGGCCTCTGTCTGGCTGAGGACAACAGGCTCCCAGGGGTGGGGGCAGGGGAGATGCAGTCAGTGCTCAGGGACGGGGACGCTATCTCAAGGGTTGTCTGTCAGGAATTTGCAGCTAGACAAAGGGCGGACCCCTCCCTTGAAAGTATAAGACAGTGTATCTCGGAGGGAACTCCAGGAAGGGAGGGGGGGGAGAAGTTTTTTGAAGAAGACGGGAAACTGTACAGGCAGGCCCCTGTAGGTAAAAACCAGGGTCCCGGTCAACCCTATAAGCAGTTGGTTGTACCCAGCCAACACCGGGGGGAATTAGTGCTGGTAGCGCATGACAGTCCCTTTGCTGGTCACTTGGGGGTACAGAGGACATATGACAGGCTGAGGAGGAATTTCTACTGGCCAGGGATACAGAACGATGTGAGGGATTATTGTAGGACTTGTGCGGTGTGTCAGGAGAGGAAGAAGCCGGGGGGACCCCAGAAGGCTCCGCTGCGTCCCTTGCCCATCATCCAGGAGGCATTCCAAAGAGTGGCAATAGACATAGTGGGTCCTATGCCACGCCCCACTCGGAGAGGGAACAAGTATATCTTGGTGGTAGTAGACTTCGCCACTCGGTACCCTGAGGCAATTGCACTGTCTAACATAGAAGCCGAGACTGTGGCAAGAGCTCTGCTCACCATATTCAGCAGAGTGGGCTTCCCTAAAGAGATTTTGTCTGATCGGGGGGCAAACTTTATGTCGCAGTTGTTCAATGAGCTATGGAAGGTGTGTGGAGTGAAACAGCTTAAGACGGCCCCCTACCACCCCCAGGCCAATGGGCTGGTGGAAAGATTCAATGGGACCCTAAAATCCATGCTGGGGATGTATGCCAAAAAGAGGGGCCAAAGTTGGGATGAACTACTACCGTTCCTGCTGTATGCCTACAGGGAGGTACCCCAAGAGTCCACAGGCTTTTCCCCATTTGACCTTCTGTATGGGAGGAAAGTGAGAGGACCCCTCGATCTCATCAGGGATACCTGGGAAGGATGCAACACGGTAAGGGAGGAACCTGTAACTGAGTATGTCCAGAGGTTCAGGAGGGAGTTGAAAGACATGATGGAGATTGTACAAAACAACCTCCAGAGCAGTCAGGCCAAGCAAAAGGCGTGGTATGATAAAAATACTTGTAAACGCACTTTTGATGTAGGAGATTTGGTCATGGTACTCGGCCCTGCCAAAAAGTTCAAGATGCAAAACTCCTGGGAGGGGCCCTTTGAAGTGGTTGAAGTGGCGAATGAGGACACTTACAAAGTTAAAAAGCCCCTGGATGATGCGGTACCCCAGTTGGTACATGTAAACAGACTGAAGGCCTATCACAGCAGAGTGGCCGAGGTAAACATGATCTGTTGTGTCGAAGGGGAAACTGAGGCACACCCACTCACTGATCTGATGGCTGAATGCCAAGACGGGTCGTCCCTTGAAAGTATAGAAATCTGTAGTGAGCTGACACCACTCGAAAGGAGGGAAGCGTTGTCAACACTGCAGAAGTACAGTGAGGTGTTTTCCAACAAACCAGGGAGGACGCACTTGCTGTCCCATAGGATCCTCACGAAAGGGGCTCAACCTCCTCCTTCCAGGCCTTATAGGGCCACCGGCAAGGTGAAGGAGCAAATTCAGGCTGAGATACAAAGCATGTTGGACTTGGGGGTAATTAAGGATTCCGACAGTGCATGGGCTTCCCCTGTGGTCTTGGTCCCCAAAAGAGATGGCACCGTCAGATTTTGTGTAGACTATAGAAAACTCAATGCTGTCACTGTAACAGATGCATACCCCATGCCAAGAATTGATGACATGCTGGATGTGCTGAGCCAAGCCAAGTACCTTAGTACCTTTGATCTGACCAAAGGTTACTGGCAGATCCCTCTGGAGGGAGAGGCACAACAAAAATCAGCTTTTATCACGGACATAGGGCTCTATGAATTCACAGTGTTACCTTTTGGTCTGGTAAATGCGGGTGCCACCTTCCAGAGATTGGTCAACAGAGTGTTAAATGGCTTACAGCATTATGCTAGGGCGTATATAGATGACATTGCTGTATTCAGCAACACCTGGGGTGACCACAAAGAGCACCTGGAAGTCGTGCTATCAAAGCTCAAAGAGGCTGGGCTAACTGTGAAGCCCTCCAAGTGCAAGATAGGGGCAGCCAAAGTCCCTTATCTGGGGCACTGGGTAGGGGGGGGTAAAATATCCCCCGACCCTCTTAAGGTGGAAGCCATCGTAAAATGGCCTGTACCCCAGACTAAAAGGCAAGTCCAATCCTTCATAGGCTTGGCAAACTATTACAGGAGGTTTGTGGTGGGGTTCAGTGACGTTGTGTCCCCAATCACGGACTTATGTAAAAAGCATCAACCTAATAAGGTCATTTGGTCAGAGGCATGCCAAAAGGGCTTCAACAAGGTGAAAGCACTCCTGTCTGCGAAGCCTGTGCTGGCCAGCCCTGACTTCGAAAAGCCTTTTGAGTTGTGCACTGACGCGTCAGACACAGGGTTGGGTGCTGTGCTGATGCAGACAGGGGAAGACAGTAAGAAGCATCCCATTGCCTTCCTGAGCAAAAAACTGTCCCCGGCCGAACAGAATTACTCTGTCATAGAGAAGGAATGCTATGCCATTGTGTGGGCCGTCAAACAATTGAGACCTTACCTTTTTAATAGGAGGTTCAGAATTCTAACTGACCATTCACCTTTAGTATGGCTCCACCGAACTAAGGGCACCAACTCCAAACTGCTACGCTGGAGCCTGGTCCTACAGGAGTTTGACATGGAGATTACTCAGATTAAAGGAAAGGAGAACTGGGTAGCAGATGCCCTGTCCAGAAAAGAGGAACTTTAGGTATACTGCCTCCGCCATGGACAGTGTACAAGTCTCTGGCAGTAAGTTCAGGGGGAGGGTGTGACAGCGTACCCCATAAGGCTTTATGGGGGGACGTTTATAAATGTATGTATGATATAACTGGCTGTATGCTTGCTTGATTTCTAAGTAAGCTCTGTGAGGCATTTGGTCAGCTTCTTTAGGAAGGAATTCACCAGGTTAAGTACCTGATCAGGAAACACTTGGGGAACAATGCATCTTGGAATGCTCCAATCCACATGAGAAGTCTTCCTGGAGACATGCAAGATGCCATGTGGACAATGGCGTCGGCCTGCAAAGACTGAGTCATGCAGGGGCATGTGACTTGCCCAGGTGACTCCAAAACTCCATCTTGGAGCTGGACTTTGCAGAGGAGGGAGGAGGGGGGTCTCCACCCACAAGAGAGAGTCTATTTAAACCCAGGGGAGACCCCTCCATTTTGTCTTCAGCTAGCTAAAGAAGGAGCCTCTCCACCCCCCCCAGGATACTTGAAGGAGACTGAAACAAAGGACAGTAACTGCAGGGGGTGTGAGTGATTGCTGGACCCAGGCTAAAAGGAGATTAGCCTGTAAAAGGGAGCACTCTGGAACTGGTGAGGAAATTATCTGTATTCAGTTTGATTAGGCATAGATTTGTGCATTTTATTTTATTTTGCTTGGTGACTTACTTTGTTCTGTCTGTTACTACTTTGAACCACTTAAATCCTACTGTCTGTATTTAATAAAATCACTTTCTATTTAGTAATTCACTCAGAGTATGTATTAATACCTGGGGGAGCAAACAACTGTGCATATCTCTCTATCAGTGTTATAGAGGGCGAACAATTTATGAGTTTGCCCTGCATAAGCTTTATACAGGGCAAAACGGATTTATCTGGGTTTAGACCCCATTGGGAGTTGGGCATCTGAGTGCTAAAGACAAGCGCACTACTGCGAGCTGTTTTCAGGTAAACTTGCAGCTTTGGGACAAGGGATTCAGACCCTGGATCTGTGTGTGGAGCCAAACAGGAGTGTCTGGCTCAGCAAGACAGGGTGCTGGAGTCCTGAGCTGGCAGGGAAAACAGAAGCAGGGGTAGTCTTTGCACATCGGGTGGCAGCTCCCAAGGGGGGTTCTGTGATCCAACCCGTCACACATTTAACAAAAAAAACTTCAGAAACAGACTTCAAAGAGAAACAGCAGAACTAAAATTCATTTGCAAATTCAACACCATTAATCTGGGCTTGAATAGGGACTGGGAGTGGCTGGCTCACTACAGAAGCAGCTTTTCCTCTCCTGGAATTGACACCTCCTCATCTATTATTGGGAGTGGACTACATCCACCCTGATTTTTGAATTGGCCCTGTCAACACTGGTTCTCCACTTGTGAAGTAACTCCCTGCTCTCCATGTGTCAGTATATAATGCCTGCATCTGTAACTTTCACTCTATGCATCCGAAGAAGTGAGGTTTTTACTCACGAAAGCTTATGCCCAAATAAATCTGTTAGTCTTTAAGGTGCCACCAGACTCCTTGTTGTTTTTGTAGATACAGACTAACATGGCTACCCCCTGATACTTGACACCATGCAAGGCACTAAATTTAGCCGTATGGAGTGGAAATCCATCAACCTCAACAAAAAACTTGCACAGATACAGACAGACATCATCTTCCTCTCCAAATGCAAACAGATGGACATCATACCAAAAGGACTGAAGGTAAAAAATCCATTGCAATCAACATACTACACTGAGTATGGTGAGAGATTGTGCCACACACTCTCTCAAAGAAACTGAGGAACCACCTGATCAGCATCCTGTACAGCAGACAGGAGAAGATCAAGAATGAGCTCTCAGAACTGGAGACTCTCATACAATACCAGCCTTCTACACAAACTTCCACGTGGCTGGACTTTACAAAAATGAGACAAGCCATTTACAATGCACACTTCACTTCTCTACAGAGGAAAAAGGACTGTAAGTTATCTAAACTAATACCTGCCACTAGGGGCTATAACAATGGTACCCTCAACTCATCTAACAACATTGTCAATCTTTCCAACCACACGCTTAGCCCAGCAGAAGAGTCTGTCCTATCTCGGGGACTCTCTTTCTGTCCCACCGTCCCCACGAACATGATACAGTTCTGCGGTGATCTGGAAGCCTACTTTCCTCGTCTCCGACTCAAGGAATATTTTCAACGCACCACTGAACAGTGCACTGACCCACAGGAACCCTCCTACCAACACTACAAAAAGAACAATTCTGCGTGGACTCCTCCTGACGGTCGAAATGACAGACTGGACCTCTACATAGAGTGTTTCCGCAGACGTGCACAGGCTGAAATTGTGGACAAACAACATCACTTGTCCCATAACCTCAGCCGTACAGAACGCAATGCCATCCACAGCCTCAGAAACAACTCTGACATTATCATCAAAGGGGCTGACAAAGGAGGTGCTGTAGTCATAATGAACAGGTCAGATTATGAACAGGAGGCTGCCAGGCAACTCTCCAAGACCACATTCTACAGGCCACTATCCTCTGATCCCACTGAGGAATACCAAAAGAAACTACACCATCTGCTCAAGAAACTCCCAGCTATAGTACGGGAACAAATCTACATGGACACACCCCCAGAACCCCGACCAGGGGTATTCTATCTGCTACCCAAGATCCATAAACCCGGAAACCCTGGACGCCCCATCATCTCAGGCATTGGCACTCTGACGGCAGGATTATCTGGCTATTTGGCCTCTCTCCTCAGGCCCTATGCTACCAGCACTCCCAGCTATCTTCGAGACACCACCAACTTCCTGAGGAAACTACAATGCATTGATGTTCTTCCTGGAAACACCATCCTGGCCACCATGCATGTAGAAGCACTTTATACCAATATTCCACATGAGGATGGACTACAAGCTGTCAGGAACAGTATCCCTGATGAGGCCACAGCAAGCCTGGTGGCTGAGCTTTGTGACTTTGTCCTCACCCACAACCACTTCAGATTTGGGGACAACTTATACCTTCAAGTCAGTGGCACTGCTATGGGTACTCGCATGGCCCCACAGTATGCCAACATTTTTATGGCTGACTTAGAACAACGCTTCCTCAGCTCTCGTCCCCTAGTGCCCCTCCTCTACTTGCGCTACATTGACGACATCTTCATCATATGGACCCATGGAAAGGAGGCCCTTGAAGAATTCCACCTGGACTTCAACAATTTCCACCCCACCATCAACCTCAGCCTGGACCAGTCCACACAAGAGATCCACTTCCTGGACACTACAGTACAAATAAGTGATGGTCACATAAACACCACCCTATACCGGAAACCTACTGACCGCTATACGTACCTACATGCCTCCGGCTTCCATCCAAGACACATCACACGATCCATTGTCTACAGCCAAGCCCTAAGATACAACCGAATTTGCTCCAACCCCTCAGACTGAGACAAACACCTACAAGATCTTTATCAAGCATTCGTAAAACTACAATACCCACCTGGGGAAGTGAGGAAACAGATTGACAGAGCAAGACGGGTACCCAGAAATCACCTACTACAGGACAGGCCCAACAAGGACAATAACAGAACACCACTGGCCATCACATACAGCCCCCAGCTAAAACCTCTCCAGCGCATTATCCACAATCTACAACCTATCCTGGAAAATGATCCCTCACTCTCACAGACCTTGGGAGGCAGGCCAGTCCTCGCTTACAGACAACCCCCCAACCTGAAGCAAATACTCACCAGCAACTACACACCACACCACAGAAACACCAACCCAGGAACCTATCCCCGTAGCAAACCTCGTTGCCTACTCTGTCCCCATATCTACTCTGGCAACAGCATCAGAGGACCCAACCACATCAGCCACACCATCAGGGACTCATTCACCTGCACATCCACTAATGTCATATATGCCATCCTGTGCCAGCAATGCCCCTCTCCCATGTACATTGGCCAAACCGGACAGTCCCTCCGCAAAAGAATAAATGGACACAAATCGGACATCAGGAGTGGTAACATACATAAGCCAGTATGTGAACACTTCAATCTCCCTGGTCATTCTATTACAGATTTAAAAGTCACTATCATTGAACAAAAAAACTTCAGAAACAGACTTGAAAGAGAAACAGCAGAACTAAAATTCATTTGCAAATTCAACACCATTAATCTGGGCTTGAATAGGGACTGGGAGTGGCTGGCTCACTACAGAAGCAGCTTTTCCTCTCCTGGAATTGACACCTCCTCATCTATTATTGGGAGTGGACTACATCCACCCTGATTTTTGAATTGGCCCTGTCAACACTGGTTCTCCACTTGTGAAGTAACTCCCTGCTCTCCATGTGTCAGTATATAATGCCTGCATCTGTAACTTTCACTCTATGCATCCGAAGAAGTGAGGTTTTTACTCACGAAAGCTTATGCCCAAATAAATCTGTTAGTCTTTAAGGTGCCACCAGACTCCTTGTTGTTTTCCTAATATCCCCAGTGATTCTACGGGACAAAATCCCAGGGAGGGAATAAAATTCTGCCACCTTAAACTAGTGTTTTCCATGCCTAGAATTCAGATGGCACCAGGTGGATCAGACTGAACAGGTTACAAACCGCTCCGAGGCACTTATTTTCTCAACAGGGACTTCTGTTTTCTAGTAAAATGGGTAAAAGGAAAGGAGAAAACTTGAAAGAGGCTCCTGCTCACACTCACATATGTGAACCCTAATACTCTCTCAGTCCTCAAAGAGAGCTCGAGAAGGAGACTTGCTGAAGCAAAGCCACAGGGGTCTCTGAGGTTTCCCTGGCCCTCCGCCCCTGTTTTGCCTGGCTGATGTGAGCATCTCTCTCTGAGGTCACCACCTCCCTAACAACTTTGACCAATAGGCTGAGCTCCTGCAAAAGACCTTTGTGATGTCACTGCCACACCCACCCATCCCCTGAAGTGCTAATATCCTGCTGCTGGCCTGACATTTTGAAGGTTTGAGCTACTCTCTGTGGATCACCCCACTCAATGCGTCTTCATTCTAGGAAGCAAGCCGGTTAGACAGTAAAACATTAGAGGCTGCTCCCAATGCTACACTCAGTGTTTCCAAAATTAATACACTTTATGGCCAGAAGAGACCTTTAGAGCATCTCATCTAACCCCCTGCATATCATAGGCTTCCTGTATAGGACAATAGTTACTTTTTGGGCACAAACATTCCAGAAAGGCATCTAGTTTCATTCAATGACTTCAAGAGATGGAGAATCCACCACTTTCCCTTTCACTGAGTGCCAGGGGGCTCCATTTCCCCTTCCACTAGCTCTCCATTTACAGTGAGCCAGAGCAGTACCTGCAACAGGGAGCGGGAGTTGCTGAAGGCCTCAGAGGCACAACCCCTGCAGTGTCTCAGGCACCTGGCGCAAGTGATGGATGATGCGGAGTTGGTGCCTCACTTTGGCCGTGACGCCCTCCTGCTGCAAGGGAATGAGAACCTGTCAGACTCAAACGCCCCGAGGAATCAGGGGGAATTAAGGGCACCTGGAACCAGCAGTATTTCCACTCAGCACCTGCCCAACACTGAGGGATGAATTCACCTCCTGAATCCCAGAATGGAGTCTTCTTGTCCTTTCTAGTAACCTCCAGTGCCAATCCCCCTCCTTCTAGGGTGAGCTCCTGCTACCTCCCCCTCAGTGTCCTTCACAGCTGTTCCACCTCCAAACCACAGCTTAAGTCATCAGAAACCTCTTCTAGACCCCCACCAAGGTTGGGCTGGGAGGCGGGTCTAGCAGTGGGGGCAGGAGGGATTCTGGCAGCAGTGAAGTGGGTTGCGGGGAGGTTGAGATCTTGCCCAAGTCATCCGAGACACTAACGCTAAGCCACAGGATGGCAGCATCTAGTGTCTGTGGAGTCCAAGCACTATTTCAACCCCACAGTTTTGGATGAACTTCCCACAAGAGGAGGTGAAGATCATCCCCAGCAACACACACACACACACACACACACCACTCCTGGTGGTGGGAGGGGAACAGGAGAAAGGACAAAAGAAGTAAGAGATGAAGAGAAAGGAAGGAGGGATGGCGGAAAAGGTAAAACGAAAAGGACAAACCCTAATGTCCCCAGTGATTCCACGGGACAAAATCCCGTGTGGACTACAAAATTCTGTCACCTTGAACTAGTGTTTTCCATGCCTAGAATTCAACGGGCACCAGGTGGATCAGACTGAGCAGGTTCAAAAACCTCTTGGAGCCTCTTACCTTCTAAATAGGGACGTCTGTTTTCTAGTAAAATCCGTCAAAGGAAAGGAGAAAACTCCAAAGAGGCTCCTGCTCGCACTCACACATGTGAACACTAATACTCTCTCAGTCCTCAAAGAGAGACCTCGAGAAGGAGACTTGCTGAAGCAATAACAGACACTTGGTGGGATAACTCACATGACTGGAGTACTGTCATGGATGGATATAAACTGTTCAGGAAGGACAGGCAGGGCAGAAAAGGTGGGGGAGTTGCATTGTATGTAAGAGAGGAGTATGAGTGCTCAGAGGTCCGGTATGAAACTGTAGAAAAACCTGAGAGTCTCTGGATAAAGTTGAGAAGTGTGAGCAACAAGGGGGATGTCACGGTTGGAGTCTGGTATAGACCACCAGACCAGGGGGATGAGGTGGACGAGGCTTTCTTCTGGCAACTAGCAGAAGTTGCTAGATCGCAGGCCCTGGTTCTCATGGGAGACTTTAATCACCCTGATATCTGCTAGGAGAGCAATACAGCGGTGCACAGACAATCCAGGAAGTTTTTGGAAAGTGTAGGGCACAATTTCCTGGTGCAAGCGCTGGAGGAACCAACTAGGGGCAGAGCTTTTCTCGACCTGCTGCTCACAAACAGGGAAGAATTAGTAGGGGAAGCAAAAGTGGATGGGAACCTGGGAGGCAGTGACCATGAGATGGTCGAGTTCAGGATCCTGACACAAGGAAGAAAGGAGAGCAGCAGAATACGGACCCTGGACTTCAGAAAAGCAGACTTTGACTCCCTCAGGGAACAGATGGGCAGGATCCCCTGGGAGAATAACATGAAGGGCAAAGGGGTCCAGGAGAGCTGGCTGTATTTTAAAGAATCCTTATTGCGGTTGCAGGAACAAACCATCCCGATGTGTAGAAAGAATAGTAAATATGGCAGGCGACCAGCTTGGCTAAACAGTGAAATCCTTGCTGATCTTAAACGCAAAAAAGAAGCTTACAAGAAGTGGAAGATTGGACAAATGACCAGGGAGGAGTATAAAAATATTGCTCAGGCATGCAGGAGTGAAATCAGGAAGGCCAAATCACACTTGGAGTTGCAGCTAGCAAGAGATGTTAAGAGTAACAAGAAGGGTTTCTTCAGGTATGTTAGCAACAAGAAGAAAGTCAAGGAAAGTGTGGGCCCCTTACTGAATGAGGGAGGCAACCTAGTGACTGAGGATGTGGAAAAAGCTAATGTACTCAATGCTTTTTTTGCCTCTGTCTTCACGAACAAGGTCAGCTCCCAGACTGCTGCACTGGGCAGCACAATATGGGGAGAAGGTGACCAGCCCTCTGTGGAGAAAGAAGTGGTTCGGGACTATTTAGAAAAACTGGACGTGCACAACTCCATGGGGCTGGATGCGCTGCATCCGAGGGTGCTAAAGGACTTGGCGGATGAGATTGCACAGCCATTAGCCATTATTTTTGAAAACTCATGGCGATCGAGGGAGGTCCCGGATGACTGGAAAAAGGCTAATGTAGTGCCCATCTTTAAAAAAGGGAAGGAGGAGGATCCGGGGAACTACAGGCCAGTCAGCCTCACCTCAGTCCCTGGAAAAATCATGGAGCAGGTCCTCAAGGAATCAATTATGAAACACTTAGAGGAGAGGAAAGTGATCAGGAACAGTCAGCATGGATTCACCAAGGGGAAGTCGTGCCTGACTAACCTAATTGCCTTCTATGATGAGATAACTGGCTCTGTGGATGAGGGGAAAGCAGTGGATGTGTTATTCCTTGACTTTAGCAAAGCTTTTGATACGCTCTCCCACAGTATTCTTGCCACCAAGTTAAAGAAGTATGGGATGGATGAATGGACTGTAAGGTGGATAGAAAGCTGGCTGGATCGTCGGGCTCAACGGGTAGTGATCAATGGCTCCATGTCTAGTTGGCAGCCGGTTTCAAGCGGAGTAGTGCCCCAAGGGTCGGTCCTGGGGCCGGTTTTGTTTAATATCTTTATTAATGATCTGGAGGATGGTGTGGACTGCACTCTCAGCAAGTTTGCAGATGACACTAAACTAGGAGGCGTGGTAGATACGCTAGAGGGTAGGGATCGGATACAGAGGGACCTAGACAAATTAGAGGATTGGGCCAAAAAAAACCTGATGAAGTTCAACAAGGACAAGTGCAGAGTCCTGCACTTAGGACGGAAGAATCCCATGCACTGCTACAGACTAGGGACCGAATGGCTAGGTAGCAGTTCTGCAGAAAAGGACCTAGGGGTCACAGTGGACGAGAAGCTGGATATGAGTCAACAGTGTGCTCTTGTTGCCAAGAAGGCTAACGGCATTTTGGGCTGTATAAGTAGGGGCATTGCCAGCAGATCGAGGAACGTGATCGTTCCCCTTTATTCGACATTGGTGAGGCCTCATCTGGAATACTGTGTCCAGTTTTGGGCCTGTGGAAGCAGAGAAAGAGCTCACAGGAAGGGGATGCAATGCATGACAGTTTGTTAGCAAGAGTTAGGCTAACTGTAACCCTAATAACGCGAGATTTGTAGAAGCGAGGAATGTGTGAGGCGGGTGAGAAAGAACTGTGTAAGAAGTCATTATGACCTGGTATAGATAAGGTGTAGAAGACCTTGTGTAGATAAGGTATAGAAAATATTGTATGTTGGCAAGAGTCAAAACAAGTGAAGAAATGAGATATCAAGATGGCCTATGTATAAACAAAACGCAGCTGTCCCTCGTTATTTCTGTAATGAAAGGTATAAATGCTTGCTGTAATTAGTTACCTGGGAGAGACCTGCTTAGCTCTCTCCCTCTGGGCAATTGTGAGCGTTAATAAAGCATCTGACTTGCTGTACCTAAACAAATAGTGAGAACTCTGTTTTTCTCCGACAGGCCCCACACTACAAGAAGGATGTGGAAAAATTGGAAAGAGTCCAGTGGAGAGCAACAAAAATGATTAGGGGTCTGGAGCACATGACTTATGAGGAGAGGCTGAGGGAACTGGGATTGTTTAGTCTCCAGAAGAGAAGAATGAGGGGGGATTTGATAGCAGCCTTCAACTACGTGAAGGGGGGTTCCAAAGAGGATGGAGCTCGGTTGTTCTCAGTGGTGGCAGATGACAGAACAAGGAGCAATGGTCTCAAGTTGCAGTGGGGGAGGTCCAGGTTGGATATTAGGAAACACTATTTCACTAGGAGGGTGGTGAAGCACTGGAATGCGTTAACTAGGGAGGTGGTGGAGTCTCCTTCCTTGGAGGTTTTTAAGGCCCGGCTTGACAAAGCCCTGGCTGGGATGATTTAGTTGGGAATTGGTCCTGCTTTGAGGACGGGGTTGGAGTAGATGACCTCTTGAGGTCCCTTCCAACCCTGATATTCTATGATTCTATGATTCTATGAAAGTCACAGGGGTCTCTGAGGTTTCCCTGGCCCTAAGCCCCTGTCCTGCCTGGCTGATGTCAGCATCTCTCTCTGAGGTTACCACCTCCCTAACACCTTTGACCAATAGGCTGAGGTCCTGAAAAGGCCTTTGTGATGTCACTGCCACACCCACCCATCCCAGGAAGTGCTCATGTCCTGCTGCTGGCCTGACACTTTGAAGGTTTGAGCTACGCTCTGTGGATCACACCACAAAATTCATCTTCATTCTAGGAAGCAAGCTAGCTAGACAGTAAAACATCAGAGGCTGCTCCCAATACTACACTCAGTGTTTCCAAAAGTAGGAGACTTTCTGGCCAGAAGAGACCTTTACAGCATCTCATCTAACCCCCTCCATATCATAGGCTTCCAGTATAGTACAATAGTTACTTTTTGGGCACACACATTCCAGAAAGGCATCTAGTCTTCAATCAATGACATCAAGAGTTGGAGAATCCACCACTTTCCCTTTTAGTGAGTGCCAGGGGGCTCCATTTCCCCTTCCACTAGCTCCCCATTTACAGTGAGCCAGAGCAGTACCTGCACCAGGGAGAGGGAGTTGCTAAGGCCTCAGAGGAACAGCCCCTGCAGTGTCTCAGGCACATGGCCTAAGTGCCGGATGATGCGGAGCTGGTGCATCCCTTTGGCCGTGAGGTCCTCCTCCTGCAAGGGAACGAGAACCTGTCAGAGACTCAAATGCCCCGAGGAATCAGGGGCAATTAAGGACACCTGGAACCAGCAGTATTTACACCCAGCACCTGCCCACCACTGAGGGATGAATTCACCTCCTGAACCCCAGAATGGAGTCGTCTTCTCCTTTCTAGTAATCTCCAGTGCCAACCCCCGTCCTTGTAGGGTGAGCTCCTGCTACCTCCCCCTCAGTGCCCTTGACAGCTGTTCCACCTCCAAACCACAGCTCAAGTTATCAGAACCCTCTTCTCCACCCCCACCCAGGTTGGCCAGGGAGGCGGCTCTAGCAGGGGGGGCAGGTGGGATTCTGCCAGCAGTGAAGTGGGTTGCGGGGAGGTTGAGATCTTGCCCCAATCATCCCAGACACTAATGCTAAGCCACAGGATGGCAGCATCTAGTGTCATTGGAGTTCAAGCACTATTTCAACCTCACAGTTTTGGATCAACTTCCGACAAGGGGAGGTGAAGAGCACCCCCAGCAACACACACACACACACACACACACACACACACACACACACACCCCACTCCTGGTGGTGGCAGGTGAACAGGAGAAAGGACAAAAGAAGTAAGAGATGAAGAGAAAGGAAGGAGGGATGGAGGAAAAGGTAAAACGAAAATGACAAACACTAATGTCCCCTGTGATTCTACGGGACAAAATCCCACAGAGGGAATAAAATTCTGCCACCTTAACCTAGTGTTTTCCATGCCTAGAATTCAGCTGGCACCAGATGGATCAGACTGAGCAGGTTCCAAAACCTCTTGGAGCCTCTTACCTTCTAAATAGGGACGTCTGTTTTCTAGTAAAATCCGTCAAAGGAAAGGAGAAAACTCCAAAGAGGCTCCTGCTCGCACTCACACATGTGAACACTAATACTCTCTCAGTCCTCAAAGAGAGACCTCGAGAAGGAGACTTGCTGAAGCAATAACAGACACTTGGTGGGATAACTCACATGACTGGAGTACTGTCATGGATGGATATAAACTTTTCAGGAAGGACAGGCAGGGCAGAAAAGGTGGGGGAGTTGCATTGTATGTAAGAGAGGAGTATGAGTGCTCAGAGGTCCGGTATGAAACTGTAGAAAAACCTGAGAGTCTCTGGATAAAGTTGAGAAGTGTGAGCAACAAGGGGGATGTCACGGTTGGAGTCTGGTATAGACCACCAGACCAGGGGGATGAGGTGGACGAGGCTTTCTTCTGGCAACTAGCAGAAGTTGCTAGATCGCAGGCCCTGGTTCTCATGGGAGACTTTAATCACCCTGATATCTGCTAGGAGAGCAATACAGCGGTGCACAGACAATCCAGGAAGTTTTTGGAAAGTGTAGGGCACAATTTCCTGGTGCAAGTGCTGGAGGAACCAACTAGGGGCAGAGCTTTTCTCGACCTGCTGCTCACAAACAGGGAAGAATTAGTAGGGGAAGCAAAAGTGGATGGGAACCTGGGAGGCAGTGACCATGAGATGGTCGAGTTCAGGATCCTGACACAAGGAAGAAAGGAGAGCAGCAGAATACGGACCCTGGACTTCAGAAAAGCAGACTTTGACTCCCTCAGGGAACAGATGGGCAGGATCCCCTGGGAGAATAACATGAAGGGCAAAGGGGTCCAGGAGAGCTGGCTGTATTTTAAAGAATCCTTATTGCGGTTGCAGGAACAAACCATCCCGATGTGTAGAAAGAATAGTAAATATGGCAGGCGACCAGCTTGGCTAAACAGTGAAATCCTTGCTGATCTTAAACGCAAAAAAGAAGCTTACAAGAAGTGGAAGATTGGACAAATGACCAGGGAGGAGTATAAAAATATTGCTCAGGCATGCAGGAGTGAAATCAGGAAGGCCAAATCACACTTGGAGTTGCAGCTAGCAAGAGATGTTAAGAGTAACAAGAAGGGTTTCTTCAGGTATGTTAGCAACAAGAAGAAAGTCAAGGAAAGTGTGGGCCCCTTACTGAATGAGGGAGGCAACCTAGTGACTGAGGATGTGGAAAAAGCTAATGTACTCAATGCTTTTTTTGCCTCTGTCTTCACGAACAAGGTCAGCTCCCAGACTGCTGCACTGGGCAGCACAATATGGGGAGAAGGTGACCAGCCCTCTGTGGAGAAAGAAGTGGTTCGGGACTATTTAGAAAAACTGGACGTGCACAACTCCATGGGGCTGGATGCGCTGCATCCGAGGGTGCTAAAGGACTTGGCGGATGAGATTGCACAGCCATTAGCCATTATTTTTGAAAACTCATGGCGATCGAGGGAGGTCCCGGATGACTGGAAAAAGGCTAATGTAGTGCCCATCTTTAAAAAAGGGAAGGAGGAGGATCCGGGGAACTACAGGCCAGTCAGCCTCACCTCAGTCCCTGGAAAAATCATGGAGCAGGTCCTCAAGGAATCAATTATGAAACACTTAGAGGAGAGGAAAGTGATCAGGAACAGTCAGCATGGATTCACCAAGGGGAAGTCGTGCCTGACTAACCTAATTGCCTTCTATGATGAGATAACTGGCTCTGTGGATGAGGGGAAAGCAGTGGATGTGTTATTCCTTGACTTTAGCAAAGCTTTTGATACGCTCTCCCACAGTATTCTTGCCACCAAGTTAAAGAAGTATGGGATGGATGAATGGACTGTAAGGTGGATAGAAAGCTGGCTGGATCGTCGGGCTCAACGGGTAGTGATCAATGGCTCCATGTCTAGTTGGCAGCCGGTTTCAAGCGGAGTAGTGCCCCAAGGGTCGGTCCTGGGGCCGGTTTTGTTTAATATCTTTATTAATGATCTGGAGGATGGTGTGGACTGCACTCTCAGCAAGTTTGCAGATGACACTAAACTAGGAGGCGTGGTAGATACGCTAGAGGGTAGGGATCGGATACAGAGGGACCTAGACAAATTAGAGGATTGGGCCAAAAAAAACCTGATGAAGTTCAACAAGGACAAGTGCAGAGTCCTGCACTTAGGACGGAAGAATCCCATGCACTGCTACAGACTAGGGACCGAATGGCTAGGTAGCAGTTCTGCAGAAAAGGACCTAGGGGTCACAGTGGACGAGAAGCTGGATATGAGTCAACAGTGTGCTCTTGTTGCCAAGAAGGCTAACGGCATTTTGGGCTGTATAAGTAGGGGCATTGCCAGCAGATCGAGGAACGTGATCGTTCCCCTTTATTCGACATTGGTGAGGCCTCATCTGGAATACTGTGTCCACTTTTGGGCCTGTGGAAGCAGAGAAAGAGCTCACAGGAAGGGGATGCAATGCATGACAGTTTGTTAGCAAGAGTTAGGCTAACTGTAACCCTAATAACGCGAGATTTGTAGAAGCGAGGAATGTGTGAGGCGGGTGAGAAAGAACTGTGTAAGAAGTCATTATGACCTGGTATAGATAAGGTGTAGAAGACCTTGTGTAGATAAGGTATAGAAAATATTGTATGTTGGCAAGAGTCAAAACAAGTGAAGAAATGAGATATCAAGATGGCCTATGTATAAACAAAACGCAGCTGTCCCTCGTTATTTCTGTAATGAAAGGTATAAATGCTTGCTGTAATTAGTTACCTGGGAGAGACCTGCTTAGCTCTCTCCCTCTGGGCAATTGTGAGCGTTAATAAAGCATCTGACTTGCTGTACCTAAACAAATAGTGAGAACTCTGTTTTTCTCCGACAGGCCCCACACTACAAGAAGGATGTGGAAAAATTGGAAAGAGTCCAGTGGAGAGCAACAAAAATGATTAGGGGTCTGGAGCACATGACTTATGAGGAGAGGCTGAGGGAACTGGGATTGTTTAGTCTCCAGAAGAGAAGAATGAGGGGGGATTTGATAGCAGCCTTCAACTACGTGAAGGGGGGTTCCAAAGAGGATGGAGCTCGGTTGTTCTCAGTGGTGGCAGATGACAGAACAAGGAGCAATGGTCTCAAGTTGCAATGGGGGAGGTCCAGGTTGGATATTAGGAAACACTATTTCACTAGGAGGGTGGTGAAGCACTGGAATGCGTTAACTAGGGAGGTGGTGGAGTCTCCTTCCTTGGAGGTTTTTAAGGCCCGGCTTGACAAAGCCCTGGCTGGGATGATTTAGTTGGGAATTGGTCCTGCTTTGAGGACGGGGTTGGAGTAGATGACCTCTTGAGGTCCCTTCCAACCCTGATATTCTATGATTCTATGAAAGTCACAGGGGTCTCTGAGGTTTCCCTGGCCCTAAGCTCCTGTCCTGCCTGGCTGATGTCAGCATCTCTCTCTGAGGTTACCACCTCCCTAACACCTTTGACCAATAGGCTGAGGTCCTGAAAAGGCCTTTGTGATGTCACTGCCACACCCACCCATCCCCGGAAGTGCTAATGTCCTGCTGCTGGCCTGACACTTTGAAGGTTTGAGCTACTCTGTGTGGATCACCCCACTCAATGCGTCTTCATTCTAGGAAGCAAGCCGGCTAGACAGTAAAACATCACAGGCTGCTCCCAATACTACACTCAGTGTTTCCAAAATTTGTAGACTTTATGGCCACAAGAGACCTTTAGAGCATCTCATCTAAGCCCCTGCATATCATAGGCCTCCTGTATAGTACAATAGTTACTTTTTGGGCACACACATTCCAGAAAGGCATCTAGTCTTCATTCAATGACATCAAGAGATGGAGAATCCACCACTTTCCCTTTTAGTGAGTACCAGGGGGCTCCATTTCCCCTTCCACTAGTTCCCCATTTACAGTGAGACAGAGCAGTACCTGCAGCAGGGAGCGGGAGTTGCTGATGGCCTCAGAGGCACAGCCCCTGCAGTGTCTCAGGAATCTGGCGCAAGTGGCGGATGATGCGGAGCTGGTGCATCACTTTTGGCCGTGACGTCCTCCTGCTGCAAGGGAACGAGAACCTGTCAGAGACTCAAACGCCCCGAGGAATCTGGAGGAATTAAGGGCACCTGGAACCAGCAGTATTTCCACCCAGCACCTGCCGACCACTGAGGGATAAATTCACCTCCTGAACCCCAGAATGGAGTCTTCTTGTCCTTTCTAGTAACCTCCAGTGCCAACCCCCCTCCTTGAAGGATGAGCTCCTGCTATCTCCCCCTCAGTGCCCTTGACAGCTGTTCCACCTCCAAACCACAGCTCAAGTTATTAGTACCTTTGGACACAGACTGGCTAACCTAGTGAGGAGGGCTTTAAACTAGGTTCGACGGGGACAGGTGAGACCGGGGAGATGGGTCAAAAACGAGAGGGAGTGTGGGCTATATTGTCAGAGAGAAAGGAGGGTCAGGACAAAACTGGGAGGAAAGATCAAACCAGTATCTTAGATGCCTATATACAAATGCGAGAAGTATGGGGAATAAGCAGGAAGAACTGGAAGTGCTAATAAATAAATACAACTATGACATTGTTGGCATCACTGAAACTTGGTGGGATAATACACGTGATTGGAATGTTGGTGTGGATGGGTACAGCTTGCTCAGGAAGGATAGACAGGGGAAAAAGGGAGGAGGTGTTGCCTTGTATATTAAAAATGTACACACTTGGACTGAGGTAGAGATGGACATAGGAGACGTTGAGAGTCTCTGGGTTAGGCTAAAAGGGGTAAAAAACAAGGGAGATGTCATGCTAGGAGTCTACTACAGGCCACCTAACCAGGTGGAAGAGGTGGATGAGGCTTTTTTTAAGCAACTAACAAAATCATCCAAAGCCCAAGATTTGGTGGTGATGGGGGACTTCAACTATCCGGCTATATGTTGGGAAAATAACACAGCGGGGCACAGACTATCCAACAAATTCCTGGACTGCATTGGAGACAACTTTTTATTTCAGAAGGTTGAAAAAGCTACTGGGGGGAAGCTGTTCTAGACTTGATTTTAACAAATAGGGAGGAACTCGATGAGAATTTGAAAGTAGAAGGCAGCCTGGGTGAAAGTGATCATGAAATCATAGAGTTTGCAATTCTAAGGAAGGGTAGAAGGGAGAACAGCAAAATAGAGACAATGGATTTCAGGAAGGCAGATTTTGGTAAGCTCAGAGAGCTGATAGGTAAGGTCCCATGGGAATCAAGACTGAGGGGAAAAACAACTGAGGAGAGTTGGCAGTTTTTCAAAGGGACACTATTAAGGGCCCAAAAGCAAGCTATTCCGCTGGTTAGGAAAGATAGAAAATGTGGCAAAAGACCACCTTGGCTTAACCATGAGATCTTGCATGATCTAAAAAATAAAAAGGAGTCATATAAAAAATGGAAACTGGGACAGATTACAAAGGATGAATATAGGCAAACAACACAGGAATGCAGGGGCAAGATTAGAAAGGCAAAGGCACAAAATGAGCTCAAACTAGCTACGGGAATAAAGGGAAACAAGAAGACTTTTTATCAATACATTAGAAGCAAGAGGAAGACCAAAGACAGGGTAGGCCCACTGCTTAGTGAAGAGGGAGAAACAGTAACAGGAAACTTGGAAATGGCGGAGATGCTTAATGACTTCTTTGTTTCGGTCTTCACCGAGAAGTCTGAAGGAATGCCTAACCTAGTGAATGCTAATGGGAAGGGGGTAGGTTTAGCAGATAAAATAAAAAAAGAACAAGTTAAAAATCACTTAGAAAAGTTAGATGCCTGCAAGTCACCCGGGCCTGATGAAATGCATCCTAGAATACTCAAGGAGCTAATAGAGGAGGTATCTGAGCCTCTAGCTATTATCTTTGGAAAATCATGGGAGACGGGAGAGATTCCAGAAGACTGGAAAAGGGCAAATATAGTGCCCATCTATAAAAAGGGAAATAAAAACAACCCAGGAAACTACAGACCCCAGTGAGTTTAACTTCTGTGCCAGGGAAGATAATGGAGCAAGTAATTAAGGAAATCATCTGCAAACACTTGGAAGGTGGTAAGGTGATAGGGAACAGCCAGCATGGATTTGTGAAGAACAAATCATGTCAAACCAATCTGATAGCTTTCTTTGATAGGATAACGAGCCTTGTGGATAAGGGTGAGGCTGTGGATGTGGTATACCTAGACCTTAGTAAGGCATTTGATACGGTCTCGCATGATATTCTTATTGATAAACTAGGCAAATACAATTTAGATGGGGCTACTATAAGGTGGGTGCATAACTGGCTGGATAACCGTACTCAGAGAGTTGTTATTAATAGTTCCCAATCCTGCTGGAAAGCCATAACGAGTGGGGTATCGCAGGGGTCTGTTTTGGGACCGGCGCTGTTCAATATCTTCATCAACGACTTAGATATTGGCATAGAAAGTACGCTTATTAAGTTTGCGGATGATACCAAACTGGGAGGGATTGCAACTGCTTTGGAGGACAGGGTCATAATTCAAAATGATCTGGACAAATTGGAGAAATGGTCTGAGTTAAACAGGATGAAGTTTAACAAAGACAAATGCAAAGTGCTCCACTTAGGAAGGAACAATCAGTTTCACACATACAGAATGGGAAGAGACTGTCTAGGAAGGAGTACGGCAGAAAGGGATCTAGGGGTTATAGTGGACCACAAGCTAAATATGAGTCAACAGTGTGATGCTGTTGCAAAAAAAGCAAACCTGATTCTGGGATGTATTAACAGGTGTGTTGTGAGCAAGACACGAGAAGTCATTCTTCCGCTCTACTCTGCTCTGGTTAGGCCTCAGCTGGAGTATTGTGTCCAGTTCTGGGCACCGCATTTTAAAAAAGATGTGGAGAAATTGGAAAGGGTCCAGAGAAGAGCAACAAGAATGATTAAAGGTCTTGAGAACATGACCTATGAAGGAAGGCTGAAAGAATTGGCTTTGTTTAGTTTGGAAAAGAGAAGACTGAGAGGAGACATGATAGCAGTTTTCAGGTATTTAAAAGGGTGTCATAAGGAGGAGGGAGAAAACTTGTTCACCTTAGCCTCTAAGGATAGAACCAGAAGCAATGGGTTTAAAGTGCAGCAAGGGAGGTCTAGGTTGGACATTAGGAAAAAGTTCCTAACTGTCAGGGTGGTTAAACACTGGAATAAATTGCCGAGGGAGGTTGTGGAATCTCCATCTCTTGAGATATTTAAGAGTAGGTTAGATAAATGTCTATCAGGGATGGTCTAGATGGTATTTGGTCCTGCCACGCGGGCAGGGGACTGGACTCGATGACCTCTCGAGGTCCCTTCCAGTCCGATAATCTATGAATGTATGAAAAAAACACTGTTCTCCACCCCCACCCAGGTTGGCCAGGGAGGCGGCTCTAGCAGGGGGGGCAGGAGGGATTCTGGCAGCAGTGAAGTGGGTTGCGGGGAAGTTGAGATCTTCACCCAAGTCATCCCAGACACTAATGCTAAGCCACAGGATGGCAGCATCTAGTGTTAGTGGAGTCCAAACACTATTTCAACCCCACAGTTTTCGAGGAACAGGAGAAAGGACAAAAGAAGTAAGAGATGAAGAGAAAGGAAGGAGGGATGGAGGAAAAGGTAAAACAAAAAGGACAAACCCTAATGTCCCCAGTGATTCTACGGCACAAAATCCAAGGGATGGAATAAAATTCTGCCATCTTAAACTACTGTTTTCCATGCCTAGAATTCAGCTGGCACCACGTGGATCAGACTGAGCAGCTGCCAAAACCTCTTGGAGGCTCTTACCTTCTAAACAGGGACGTCTGTTTTCTAGTAAAATCAGTAAAAGGAAAGGAGAAAACTCGAAAGAGGCTCCTGCACGCACTCACGTACGTGAACCCTAATACTCTCTCAGTCCTCAAAGAAAGACCCCGAGAAGGAGACTTGCTGAAGCAAAGCCACAGGGTCTCTGAGGTTTCCCTGGCCCTGTGCTCCTGTCCTGCCAGGCTGATGTCAGCATCTCTCTCTGAGGTCACCACCTCTCTAACACATTTGACCAATAAGCTGACATCCTGCAAAAGGCCTTTGTGATGTCACTGCCACACCCAACCAAACCCTCAAGTGCTAATGTCCTGCTGCTGGCCTGACACTTTGAAGGTTTGAGGTTGTCATAACTATAAAGGGAAGGGTAACAGCTGTCCTGTGTACAGTACTATAAAATCCTCCTGGCCAGAGACTCCAAAATCCTTTTCCCTGTAAAGGGTTAAGAAGCTCAGGTAACCTGGCTGGCATCTGACCTAAAGGACCAATAAGGGGACAAGATACTTTCAAATCTTGGGGAGGGGAAGGCTTTTGTTTGTGTTCTTTGTTTGTGGGGGTGTTCGCCCTCGGGACTGAGAGGGACCAGACATCAATCCAGGTTCTCCACATCTTTCTAAACAAGTCTCTCCTATTTCAAACAAGGCGTGTTAGTTTTCCTTTGTTTTCTCAACTTGTAAATGTACCTTTTACTAGAGTGTTTATCTTTGTTTGCTGTACTTTGAACCGAAGACTAGAGGGGAGTCCTCTGAGCTCTTTAAGTTTGATTACCCTGTAAGGTTAATTTCCATACTGATTTTACAGAGATGATTTTTACCTTTTTCTTTAATTAAAAGCCTTATTTTTAAGAACCTGATTGATTTTTCCTTGTTTTAAGATCCAAGGAGTTTGGATCTTGATTCACCAGGAGTTGGTGGGAGGAAGGAGGGGAATGGTTAATTTCTCCTTCTTTTAGATCCAAGGGGGTTGGATCTGTATTCACCAGAAGTTGGTGGGAGGAAGGAGGGGGGACGGTTTATTTCTCCTTGTTTTAAGATCCAAGGGGTTTGGATCTGTATTCACCAGGGAATTGCTGAAAGGTTTCTCAAGGCTACCCAGGGGAGGAAATTAGCCTTGGGATGGTGGTTAAGCTTACAAGTTTTCATGCAGGCCCCTACATTTGTACCCTAAACTTCAAAGTGGGGATACAGCCTTGACACAGGTACTCTCTGTGGATCACCCCACTCAATGCGTCTTCATTCTAGGAAGCAAGCCGGCTAGACAGTAAAACATCACAGGCTGCTCCCAATACTACACTCAGTGTTTCCAAAATTTGCAGACTTTATGGCCACAAGAGACCTTTAGAGCATCTCATCTAAGCCCCTGCATATCATAGGCCTCCTGTATAGTACAATAGTTACTTTTTGGGCGCACACATTCCAGAAAGGCATCTAGTCTTCATTCAATGACATCAAGAGATGGAGAATCCACCACTTTCCCTTTTAGTGAGTGCCAGGGGGCTCCATTTCCCCTTCCACTAGCTCGCCATTTACAGGGAGACAGAGCAGTACCTGCAGCAGGGAGCAGGAGTTGCTGAAAGACTCAGAGGAACAGCCCCTGCAGTGTCTCAGGCACCTGGCGCAAGTGGCGGATGATGCGGGTGCATCACTTTGGCCGTGACGTCCTCCTCCTGCAAGGGAACGAGAACCTGTCAGAGACTCAAACGCCCCGAGGAATCAGGGGGAATTAAGGGCACCTGGAACCAGCAGTATTTAAACTGACTACCTGCCCACCACTGAGGGATGAATTCACCTCCTGAACCCCAGAATGGAGTCTTCTTGTCCTTTCTAGTAACCTCCAGTGCCAACCCCCGTCCTTGTAGGGTGAGCTCCTGCTACCTCCCCCTCAGTACCCTTGACAGCTGTTCTACCTCCAAACCACAGCTCAAGTTATCAGAACCCTCTTCTCCACCCCAACCCAGGTTGCGCAGGGAGGCGGCCCTAGCAGGGGGGGCAGGAGGGATTCTGCCAGCAGTGAAGTGGGTTGCGGGGAAGTTGAGATCTTGCCCCAAGTTGTCCCAGACACTAATGCTAAGCCACAGGATGGCAGCATCTAGTGTCAGTGGAGTCCAAGCACTATTTGAACCCGACAGATTTGGATCAACTTCCCACAAGGGGAGGTGAAGAGCATCCCCAGCAACACACACACCACTCCTGGAGGTGGGAGGGGAACAAGAGAAAGGACAAAAGAAGTAAGAGATGAAGAGAAAGGAAGGAGGGATGGAGGAAAAGGTAAAACGAAAAGGACAAACCCTAGTGTCCCCAGTGATTCCACGGGACAAAATTCCAGGGAGGGAATAAAATTCTGCCACCTTAAACTACTGTTTTCCATGCCGAGAATTCAGCTGGCACCAGATGGATCAGACTGAGCAGGTTCCAAAACCTCTTGGAGGCTCTTACCTTCTAATTTTCAAGTAAAATCAGTAAAAGGAAAGGAGAAAACTCGAAAGAGGCTCCTGCTCGCACTCACATACGTCAACCCTAACACTCTCTCAGTCCTCAAAAAGAAACCTGGAGAAGGAGACTTGCTGAAGCAAAGCCACAGGGGTCTCTGAGGTTTCCCTGGTCGTAAGCCCCTGTCCTCCCTGGCTGAAGACAGCATCTCTCTCTGAGGTCACCACCTCCCTAACACCTTTGACCAGTACGCTGAGGTCCTTGAAAAAGCCTTTGTGATATCACTGCCACACCCAACCAAACCCTAAAGTGCTCATGTCCTGCTGCTGGCCTGACACTTTGAAGGTTTGAGCTACACTCTGTGGATCACACCACAAAATTCGTCTTCATTCTAGGAAGCAAGCTAGCTAGACAGTAAAACATCAGAGGCTGCTCCCAATACTACACTCAGTGTTTCCAAAAGTAGGAGACTTTCTGGCCAGAAGAGACCTTTACAGCATCTCATCTAACCCCCTCCATATCATAGGCTTCCAGTATAGTACAATAGTTACTTTTTCGGCACACACATTCCAGAAAGGCATCTAGTCTTCTATCAATGACATCAAGAGTTGGAGAATCCAACACTTTCCCTTTTAGTGAGTGCCAGGGGGCTCCATTTCCCCTTCCACTAGCTCCCCATTTACAGTGAGCCAGAGCAGTACCTGCACCAGGGAGAGGGAGTTGCTAAGGCCTCAGAGGAACAGCCCCTGCAGTGTCTCAGGCACATGGCGTAAGTGCCGGATGATGCGGAGCTGGTGCATCCCTTTGGCCGTGACGTCCTCCTCCTGCAAGGGAACGAGAACCTGTCAGAGACCCAATTCCCCGGAGGAATCAGGGGCAATTAAGGACACCTGGAACCAGCAGTATTTACACCCAGCACCTGCCCACCACTGAGGGATGAATTCACCTCCTGAACCCCAGAATGGAGTCGTCTTCTCCTTTCTAGGAATCTCCAGTGCCAACCCCCGTCCTTGTAGGGTGAGCTCCTGCTACCTCCCCCTCAGTGCCCTTGACAGCTGTTCCACCTCCAAACCACAGCTCAAGTTATCAGAACCCTCTTCTCCACCCCCACCCAGGTTGGGCAGGGAGGCGGCTCTAGCAGGGGGGGCAGGTGGGATTCTGGCAGCAGTGAAGTGGGTTGCGGGGAGGTTGAGATCTTGCCCCAAGTCATCCCAGACACTAATGCTAAACCACACGATGGCAGCATCTAGTGTCAGTGGAGTCCAAGCACTATTTCAACCATACAGTTTTGGATCAACTCCCAACAAGGGGAGGTGAAGAGCACCCCCAGAAACACACACACACACACACACACACACACACACACACACACACACACACAAACACACACATCACTCCTGGTGGTGGGAGGGGAACAAGAGAAAGGACAAAAGAAGTAAGAGATAAAGAGAAAGGAAGGAGGGATGGAGGAAAAGGTAAAACGAAAAGGACAAACCCTAATGTCCCCAGTGATTCTACCAGACAAAATTACAGGGAGGGATTAAAATTCTGCCACCTTGAACTAGTGTTTTCCATGCCTAGAATTCAGCTGGCACCAGATGGATCAGACTGAGCAGGTTCCAAAACCTCTTGGAGGCTCTTACTTTCTAAACAGGGATGTCTGTTTTCTAGTAAAATCAGTAAAAGGAAAGGAGACAACTTGAAAGAGGCTCCTGCTCTCACTCAAATACGTGAATCCTAATACTCTCTCAGTCCTCAAGAGAAACCTCGAGAAGGAGACTTGCTGAAGCAAAGCCACAGGGGTCTCTGAGGTTTCCCTGGCCATGGGCCCCTGTCCTGCCTCGCTGATGGCAGCATCTCTCTCTGAGGTTACCACCTCCCTAACACTTTTGACCAATATGCTGAGGTCCTGCAAAAGACCTTTGTGATATCACTGCCACCAATCAAACCCTTAAGTGCTAATGTCCTGCTGCTGGCCTGACACTATGAAGGTTTGAGCTACTCTCTGTGGATCACCCCACTCAATGCGTCTTCATTCTAGGAAGCAAGTGGGCTAGACAGTAAAACATCAGAGGCTGCTCCCAATGCTACACTCAGTGTTTCCAAAATTAGTAGACTTTATGGTCACAAGAGACCTTTAGAGCATCTAATCTAAGCCCCTGCATATCATAGGCTTCCTGTATAGTACAATAGTTACTCTTTGGGCACACACATTCCAGAAAGGCATCTAGTCTTCATTCAATGACATCAAGAGATGGAGAATCCACCACTTTCCCTTTTAGTGAGGGCCAGGGGGCTCCATTTCCCCTTCCACTAGCACCCCATTTACAGTGAGCCAGAGCAGTACCTGCAGCAGGGAGTGGGAGTTGCTGATGTCCACAGAGGCACAGCCCTTGCAGTGTCAACTTCCCACAAGGGGAGGTGAAGAGCACCCCCAGCAACACACACACACACACACACACACACACACACACACACACACCACTCCTGGTGGTGGGAGGGGAACAAGAGAAAGCAAGGACGGATGGAGGAAAAGGTAAAACGAAAAGGACAAACCCTAATGTCCCCAGTGATTCTACGGCACAAAATCCCAGGTGGGCTATAAAATTCTGCCACCTTGAACTAGTGTTTTCCATGCCTAGAATTTAGCTGGCACCAGATGGATCAGACTGCAGACTGAGCAGGTTAAAAACCTCTCCAAGGTTCTTACCTTCTCAACAGGCACGTCTGTTTTCTAGTAAAATCAATAAAAGGAGAAACTCGAAAGAGGTTCCTCCTCGCGCTCACATACTTGAACCCTAATACTCTCTGAGTCCTAAAAAGGGAGACCTCGAGAAGGAGACTTGCTAAAGCAAAGCCAAAGGGGTCTCTGAGGTTTCCCTGGCCCTGCGCTCCTGTCCTGCCTGGCTGATGTCAGAATCTCTCTCTCAGGTAACCACCTCCCTAGCACCTTTGACCCATAGGCTGAGGTCCAGGATAAGGCCTTTGTGATATCACTGCCACACCCAACCAAACCCTAAAGTGCTAATGTCCTGCTGCTGGCCTGACACTTTGAAGGTTTGAGCTACTCTCTGTGGATCACCCCACTCAATGCATCCTCATTCTAGGAAGCAAGCGGGCTAGACAGTAAAACATCAGAGGCTGCTCCCAATGCTACACTCAGTGTTTCCAAAATTAGTAGACTTTATGGTCAGAAGAGACCTTTAGAGCATCTAATCTAACCCGCTGCATATCATAGGCTTACTGTATAGTACAATAGTTACTTTTTGGGCACACACATTCCAGAAAGGCATCTAGTCTTCATTCAATGACATCAAGAGATGGAGAATCCACCACTTTCCCTTTTAGTGAGTGCCAGGGGGCTCCATTTCCCCTTCCACTAGCTCCCCATTTACAGTGAGCCAGAGCAGTACCTACAGCAGGGAGCGGGAGTTGCTGAAGGCCTCAGAGGAACAACCCATGCAGTGTCTCAGGCACCTGGCGCAAGTGGCGGATGATGCGGGTGCATCACTTTGGCTGTGACGTCCTCCTGCTGCAAGGGAACGAGAACCTGTCAGAGACTCAAACGCCCCGAGGAATCAGGGGGAATTAAGGACACCGGGAACCAGCAGTATTTCCACTCAGCACCTGCCCACCACTGAGGGATGAATTCACTTCCTGAACCCCAGAATGGAGTCTTCTTGTCCTTTCTAGTAACCTCCAGTGCCAAATCCCCTCCTTGAAGGGTGAGCTGCTGCTACCTCCCTCTCAGTGCCCTTGACAGATGTTCCACCACCAAACCACAGCTCAAGTTATCAGAACCCTCTTCTCCACCCCCACCCAGGTTGGCCAGGGAGGCGGCTCTAGCAGGGGTGGCAGGAGGGATTCTGCCAGCAGTGAAGTGGGTTCCGGGGAGGTTGAGATCTTGCCCCAAGTCATCCCAGACACCAATGCTAATCCACACGATGGCAGCATCTAGTGTCAGTGGAGTCCAAGCACTATTTCAACCACACAGGTTTGGATGAACTCCCCACAAAGGGAGGTGAAGAGCACCCCCAGCAACACACAAACACACACACACACACAAACCACTCCCGGTGGTGGGAGGGGAACAGGAGAAAGGACAAAAGAAGTAAGAGATGAAGAGAAAGGAAGGAGGGAGGGAGGAAAAGGTAAAATGAAAAGGACAAACACTAATGTCCCCAGTGATTCTACGGGACAAAATCACAGGGAGGGAATAAAATTCTGCCACCTTGAACTAGTGTTTTCCATGCTTAGAATTCAGCTGGCACCAGGTGGATCAGACTGAACAGGATACAAACCTCTCCGAGGCACTTACTTTCCTCAAAGAGAGACCTCAAGGAGGAGACTTGCTGAAGCAAAGCCAGAGGGGTCTCTGAGGTTTCCCTGGCCCTCATGTCAGCATCTCTCTCGGATGTCAGCATCTCTCTCTGAGGTCACCACCTCCCTAACACATTTGACCAATAAGCTGACGTCCTGCAAAAGGCCTTTGTGATGTCACTGCCACACCCAACGAAACCCTGAAGTGCTAATGTCCTCCTGCTGGCCTGACACTTTGAAGGTTTGAGCTACTCTGTGTGAATCACCCCACTCAATGGGTCTTCATTCTAGGAAGCAAGCCGGCTAGACAATAAAACATCAAAGGCTGCTCCCAATGCAACACTCCGTGTTTCCAAAATTACTACACTTTATGGCCAGAAGAGACCTTTAGAGCATCTAATCTAAGCCCCTGCATATCATGGGCTTCCTGTATAGTACAATAGTTACTTTTTGGGTACAAACATTCCAGAAAGGTATCTAGTCTAAATTAAATGACATTAAGAGATGGAGAATCCATCACTTTCCCTTTTAGTGAGTGCCAGGGGGCTCCATTTCCCCTTCCACTAGCTCCCCATTTACAGTGAGCCAGAGCAGTACCTGCAGCAGGGAGCGGGAGTTCCTGAAGGCCTCAGAGGCGCAGCCCCTGCAGTGTCTCAGGCACGTGGCGTAAGTGCAGGATGATGCGGAGCTGGTGCATCATTTTGGCCGTGACGTCCTCCTGCTGCAAGGGAACGAGAACCTGTCAGAGACTCAAACGCCCCGAGGAATCAGGGGGAATTAAGGGAACCTGGAACCAGCAGTATTTCCACCCAGCACCTGCCCATCAATGAGAGATGAATTCACCTCCTGAACCCCAAAATGGAGTCTTCTTGTCCTTTCTAGAAACCTCCAGAGCCAACCCCCCTCCTTGTAGGGTGAGCTCCTGCTACCTCCTGCTCAGTGCCCTTCACAGATATTCCACCTCCAAACCACAGCTCAAGTCATCAGAACCCTCTTCTCCACCCCGACACAGGTTGGGCTGGGAGGCGGCTCTAACAGGGTGTGCAGGAGGGATTCTGACAGCAGTGAAGTAGGTTGCAGGGAGGTTGAGATCTTGACCCAAGTCATCCCAGACACTAATGCTAAGTCACACAATGGCAGCATCTACTGTCAGTGGGGTCCAAGCACTATTTCAACCCCACAGTTTTGGATCAACTCCCCACAAGGGGAGGAGAAGAGAACCATCAGCACCACACACACACACACACACACACACACACACACACACACACACACCACACTCCTGGTGGTGTGAGGGGAACAAGAGAAAGGACAAAAGAAGTAAGAGATGAAGAGAAAGGAAGGAGGGATGGAGGAAAAGGGAAAAGGAAAAGGACAAACCCTAATGTCCCCATGTCGGACATCAGGAATGGTAACATACATAAGCCAGTATGTGAACACTTCAATCTCCCTGGTCATTCTATTACAGATTTAAAAGTCACTATCATTGAACAAAAAAAACTTCAGAAACAGACTTCAAAGAGAAACAGCAGAACTAAAATTCATTTGCAAATTCAACACCATTAATCTGGGCTTGAATAGGGACTGGGAGTGGCTGGCTCACTACAGAAGCAGCTTTTCCTCTCCTGGAATTGACACCTCCTCATCTATTATTGGGAGTGGACTACATCCACCCTGATTTTTGAATTGGCCCTGTCAACACTGGTTCTCCACTTGTGAAGTAACTCCCTGCTCTCCATGTGTCAGTATATAATGCCTGCATCTGTAACTTTCACTCTATGCATCCGAAGAAGTGAGGTTTTTACTCACGAAAGCTTATGCCCAAATAAATCTGTTAGTCTTTAAGGTGCCACCAGACTCCTTGTTGTTTTTGTAGATACAGACTAACATGGCTACCCCCTGATACTTGACACCATGCAAGGCACTAAATTTAGCCGTATGGAGTGGAAATCCATCAACCTCAACAAAAAACTTGCACAGATACAGACAGACATCATCTTCCTCTCCAAATGCAAACAGATGGACATCATACCAAAAGGACTGAAGGTAAAAAATCCATTGCAATCAACATACTACACTGAGTATGGTGAGAGATTGTGCCACACACTCTCTCAAAGAAACTGAGGAACCACCTGATCAGCATCCTGTACAGCAGACAGGAGAAGATCAAGAATGAGCTCTCAGAACTGGAGACTCTCATACAATACCAGCCTTCTACACAAACTTCCACGTGGCTGGACTTTACAAAAATGAGACAAGCCATTTACAATGCACACTTCACTTCTCTACAGAGGAAAAAGGACTGTAAGTTATCTAAACTAATACCTGCCACTAGGGGCTATAACAATGGTACCCTCAACTCATCTAACAACATTGTCAATCTTTCCAACCACACGCTTAGCCCAGCAGAAGAGTCTGTCCTATCTCGGGGACTCTCTTTCTGTCCCACCGTCCCCACGAACATGATACAGTTCTGCGGTGATCTGGAAGCCTACTTTCCTCGTCTCCGACTCAAGGAATATTTTCAACGCACCACTGAACAGTGCACTGACCCACAGGAACCCTCCTACCAACACTACAAAAAGAACAATTCTGCGTGGACTCCTCCTGACGGTCGAAATGACAGACTGGACCTCTACATAGAGTGTTTCCGCAGACGTGCACAGGTTGAAATTGTGGACAAACAACATCACTTGTCCCATAACCTCAGCCGTACAGAACGCAATGCCATCCACAGCCTCAGAAACAACTCTGACATTATCATCAAAGGGGCTGACAAAGGAGGTGCTGTAGTCATAATGAACAGGTCAGATTATGAACAGGAGGCTGCCAGGCAACTCTCCAAGACCACATTCTACAGGCCACTATCCTCTGATCCCACTGAGGAATACCAAAAGAAACTACACCATCTGCTCAAGAAACTCCCAGCTATAGTACGGGAACAAATCTACATGGACACACCCCCAGAACCCCGACCAGGGGTATTCTATCTGCTACCCAAGATCCATAAACCCGGAAACCCTGGACGCCCCATCATCTCAGGCATTGGCACTCTGACGGCAGGATTATCTGGCTATTTGGCCTCTCTCCTCAGGCCCTATGCTACCAGCACTCCCAGCTATCTTCGAGACACCACCAACTTCCTGAGGAAACTACAATGCATTGATGTTCTTCCTGGAAACACCATCCTGGCCACCATGCATGTAGAAGCACTTTATACCAATATTCCACATGAGGATGGACTACAAGCTGTCAGGAACAGTATCCCTGATGAGGCCACAGCAAGCCTGGTGGCTGAGCTTTGTGACTTTGTCCTCACCCACAACCACTTCAGATTTGGGGACAACTTATACCTTCAAGTCAGTGGCACTGCTATGGGTACTCGCATGGCCCCACAGTATGCCAACATTTTTATGGCTGACTTAGAACAACGCTTCCTCAGCTCTCGTCCCCTAGTGCCCCTCCTCTACTTGCGCTACATTGACGACATCTTCATCATATGGACCCATGGAAAGGAGGCCCTTGAAGAATTCCACCTGGACTTCAACAATTTCCACCCCACCATCAACCTCAGCCTGGACCAGTCCACACAAGAGATCCACTTCCTGGACACTACAGTACAAATAAGTGATGGTCACATAAACACCACCCTATACCGGAAACCTACTGACCGCTATACGTACCTACATGCCTCCGGCTTCCATCCAAGACACATCACACGATCCATTGTCTACAGCCAAGCCCTAAGATACAACCGAATTTGCTCCAACCCCTCAGACTGAGACAAACACCTACAAGATCTTTATCAAGCATTCGTAAAACTACAATACCCACCTGGGGAAGTGAGGAAACAGATTGACAGAGCAAGACGGGTACCCAGAAATCACCTACTACAGGACAGGCCCAACAAGGACAATAACAGAACACCACTGGCCATCACATACAGCCCCCAGCTAAAACCTCTCCAGCGCATTATCCACAATCTACAACCTATCCTGGAAAATGATCCCTCACTCTCACAGACCTTGGGAGGCAGGCCAGTCCTCGCTTACAGACAACCCCCCAACCTGAAGCAAATACTCACCAGCAACTACACACCACACCACAGAAACACCAACCCAGGAACCTATCCCCGTAGCAAACCTCGTTGCCTACTCTGTCCCCATATCTACTCTGGCAACAGCATCAGAGGACCCAACCACATCAGCCACACCATCAGGGACTCATTCACCTGCACATCCACTAATGTCATATATGCCATCCTGTGCCAGCAATGCCCCTCTCCCATGTACATTGGCCAAACCGGACAGTCCCTCCGCAAAAGAATAAATGGACACAAATCGGACATCAGGAGTGGTAACATACATAAGCCAGTATGTGAACACTTCAATCTCCCTGGTCATTCTATTACAGATTTAAAAGTCACTATCATTGAACAAAAAAACTTCAGAAACAGACTTCAAAGAGAAACAGCAGAACTAAAATTCATTTGCAAATTCAACACCATTAATCTGGGCTTGAATAGGGACTGGGAGTGGCTGGCTCACTACAGAAGCAGCTTTTCCTCTCCTGGAATTGACACCTCCTCATCTATTATTGGGAGTGGACTACATCCACCCTGATTTTTGAATTGGCCCTGTCAACACTGGTTCTCCACTTGTGAAGTAACTCCCTGCTCTCCATGTGTCAGTATATAATGCCTGCATCTGTAACTTTCACTCTATGCATCCGAAGAAGTGAGGTTTTTACTCACGAAAGCTTATGCCCAAATAAATCTGTTAGTCTTTAAGGTGCCACCAGACTCCTTGTTGTTTTCCTAATATCCCCAGTGATTCTACGGGACAAAATCCCAGGGAGGGAATAAAATTCTGCCACCTTAAACTAGTGTTTTCCATGCCTAGAATTCAGATGGCACCAGGTGGATCAGACTGAACAGGTTACAAACCGCTCCGAGGCACTTATTTTCTCAACAGGGACTTCTGTTTTCTAGTAAAATGGGTAAAAGGAAAGGAGAAAACTTGAAAGAGGCTCCTGCTCACACTCACATATGTGAACCCTAATACTCTCTCAGTCCTCAAAGAGAGCTCGAGAAGGAGACTTGCTGAAGCAAAGCCACAGGGGTCTCTGAGGTTTCCCTGGCCCTCCGCCCCTGTTTTGCCTGGCTGATGTGAGCATCTCTCTCTGAGGTCACCACCTCCCTAACAACTTTGACCAATAGGCTGAGCTCCTGCAAAAGACCTTTGTGATGTCACTGCCACACCCACCCATCCCCTGAAGTGCTAATATCCTGCTGCTGGCCTGACATTTTGAAGGTTTGAGCTACTCTCTGTGGATCACCCCACTCAATGCGTCTTCATTCTAGGAAGCAAGCCGGTTAGACAGTAAAACATTAGAGGCTGCTCCCAATGCTACACTCAGTGTTTCCAAAATTAATACACTTTATGGCCAGAAGAGACCTTTAGAGCATCTCATCTAACCCCCTGCATATCATAGGCTTCCTGTATAGGACAATAGTTACTTTTTGGGCACAAACATTCCAGAAAGGCATCTAGTTTCATTCAATGACTTCAAGAGATGGAGAATCCACCACTTTCCCTTTCACTGAGTGCCAGGGGGCTCCATTTCCCCTTCCACTAGCTCTCCATTTACAGTGAGCCAGAGCAGTACCTGCAACAGGGAGCGGGAGTTGCTGAAGGCCTCAGAGGCACAACCCCTGCAGTGTCTCAGGCACCTGGCGCAAGTGATGGATGATGCGGAGTTGGTGCCTCACTTTGGCCGTGACGCCCTCCTGCTGCAAGGGAATGAGAACCTGTCAGACTCAAACGCCCCGAGGAATCAGGGGGAATTAAGGGCACCTGGAACCAGCAGTATTTCCACTCCGCACCTGCCCAACACTGAGGGATGAATTCACCTCCTGAATCCCAGAATGGAGTCTTCTTGTCCTTTCTAGTAACCTCCAGTGCCAATCCCCCTCCTTCTAGGGTGAGCTCCTGCTACCTCCCCCTCAGTGTCCTTCACAGCTGTTCCACCTCCAAACCACAGCTTAAGTCATCAGAAACCTCTTCTAGACCCCCACCAAGGTTGGGCTGGGAGGCGGGTCTAGCAGTGGGGGCAGGAGGGATTCTGGCAGCAGTGAACTGGGTTGCGGGGAGGTTGAGATCTTGCCCAAGTCATCCGAGACACTAACGCTAAGCCACAGGATGGCAGCATCTAGTGTCTGTGGAGTCCAAGCACTATTTCAACCCCACAGTTTTGGATGAACTTCCCACAAGAGGAGGTGAAGATCATCCCCAGCAACACACACACACACACACACACACACACCACTCCTGGTGGTGGGAGGGGAACAGGAGAAAGGACAAAAGAAGTAAGAGATGAAGAGAAAGGAAGGAGGGATGGCGGAAAAGGTAAAACGAAAAGGACAAACCCTAATGTCCCCAGTGATTCCACGGGACAAAATCCCGTGTGGACTACAAAATTCTGTCACCTTGAACTAGTGTTTTCCATGCCTAGAATTCAACGGGCACCAGGTGGATCAGACTGAGCAGGTTCAAAAACCTCTTGGAGCCTCTTACCTTCTAAATAGGGACGTCTGTTTTCTAGTAAAATCCGTCAAAGGAAAGGAGAAAACTCCAAAGAGGCTCCTGCTCGCACTCACACATGTGAACACTAATACTCTCTCAGTCCTCAAAGAGAGACCTCGAGAAGGAGACTTGCTGAAGCAATAACAGACACTTGGTGGGATAACTCACATGACTGGAGTACTGTCATGGATGGATATAAACTGTTCAGGAAGGACAGGCAGGGCAGAAAAGGTGGGGGAGTTGCATTGTATGTAAGAGAGGAGTATGAGTGCTCAGAGGTCCGGTATGAAACTGTAGAAAAACCTGAGAGTCTCTGGATAAAGTTGAGAAGTGTGAGCAACAAGGGGGATGTCACGGTTGGAGTCTGGTATAGACCACCAGACCAGGGGGATGAGGTGGACGAGGCTTTCTTCTGGCAACTAGCAGAAGTTGCTAGATCGCAGGCCCTGGTTCTCATGGGAGACTTTAATCACCCTGATATCTGCTAGGAGAGCAATACAGCGGTGCACAGACAATCCAGGAAGTTTTTGGAAAGTGTAGGGCACAATTTCCTGGTGCAAGCGCTGGAGGAACCAACTAGGGGCAGAGCTTTTCTCGACCTGCTGCTCACAAACAGGGAAGAATTAGTAGGGGAAGCAAAAGTGGATGGGAACCTGGGAGGCAGTGACCATGAGATGGTCGAGTTCAGGATCCTGACACAAGGAAGAAAGGAGAGCAGCAGAATACGGACCCTGGACTTCAGAAAAGCAGACTTTGACTCCCTCAGGGAACAGATGGGCAGGATCCCCTGGGAGAATAACATGAAGGGCAAAGGGGTCCAGGAGAGCTGGCTGTATTTTAAAGAATCCTTATTGCGGTTGCAGGAACAAACCATCCCGATGTGTAGAAAGAATAGTAAATATGGCAGGCGACCAGCTTGGCTAAACAGTGAAATCCTTGCTGATCTTAAACGCAAAAAAGAAGCTTACAAGAAGTGGAAGATTGGACAAATGACCAGGGAGGAGTATAAAAATATTGCTCAGGCATGCAGGAGTGAAATCAGGAAGGCCAAATCACACTTGGAGTTGCAGCTAGCAAGAGATGTTAAGAGTAACAAGAAGGGTTTCTTCAGGTATGTTAGCAACAAGAAGAAAGTCAAGGAAAGTGTGGGCCCCTTACTGAATGAGGGAGGCAACCTAGTGACTGAGGATGTGGAAAAAGCTAATGTACTCAATGCTTTTTTTGCCTCTGTCTTCACAAACAAGGTCAGCTCCCAGACTGCTGCACTGGGCAGCACAATATGGGGAGAAGGTGACCAGCCCTCTGTGGAGAAAGAAGTGGTTCGGGACTATTTAGAAAAACTGGACGTGCACAACTCCATGGGGCTGGATGCGCTGCATCCGAGGGTGCTAAAGGACTTGGCGGATGAGATTGCACAGCCATTAGCCATTATTTTTGAAAACTCATGGCGATCGAGGGAGGTCCCGGATGACTGGAAAAAGGCTAATGTAGTGCCCATCTTTAAAAAAGGGAAGGAGGAGGATCCGGGGAACTACAGGCCAGTCAGCCTCACCTCAGTCCCTGGAAAAATCATGGAGCAGGTCCTCAAGGAATCAATTATGAAACACTTAGAGGAGAGGAAAGTGATCAGGAACAGTCAGCATGGATTCACCAAGGGGAAGTCGTGCCTGACTAACCTAATTGCCTTCTATGATGAGATAACTGGCTCTGTGGATGAGGGGAAAGCAGTGGATGTGTTATTCCTTGACTTTAGCAAAGCTTTTGATACGCTCTCCCACAGTATTCTTGCCACCAAGTTAAAGAAGTATGGGATGGATGAATGGACTGTAAGGTGGATAGAAAGCTGGCTGGATCGTCGGGCTCAACGGGTAGTGATCAATGGCTCCATGTCTAGTTGGCAGCCGGTTTCAAGCGGAGTAGTGCCCCAAGGGTCGGTCCTGGGGCCGGTTTTGTTTAATATCTTTATTAATGATCTGGAGGATGGTGTGGACTGCACTCTCAGCAAGTTTGCAGATGACACTAAACTAGGAGGCGTGGTAGATACGCTAGAGGGTAGGGATCGGATACAGAGGGACCTAGACAAATTAGAGGATTGGGCCAAAAAAAACCTGATGAAGTTCAACAAGGACAAGTGCAGAGTCCTGCACTTAGGACGGAAGAATCCCATGCACTGCTACAGACTAGGGACCGAATGGCTAGGTAGCAGTTCTGCAGAAAAGGACCTAGGGGTCACAGTGGACGAGAAGCTGGATATGAGTCAACAGTGTGCTCTTGTTGCCAAGAAGGCTAACGGCATTTTGGGCTGTATAAGTAGGGGCATTGCCAGCAGATCGAGGAACGTGATCGTTCCCCTTTATTCGACATTGGTGAGGCCTCATCTGGAATACTGTGTCCAGTTTTGGGCCTGTGGAAGCAGAGAAAGAGCTCACAGGAAGGGGATGCAATGCATGACAGTTCGTTAGCAAGAGTTAGGCTAACTGTAACCCTAATAACGCGAGATTTGTAGAAGCGAGGAATGTGTGAGGCGGGTGAGAAAGAACTGTGTAAGAAGTCATTATGACCTGGTATAGATAAGGTGTAGAAGACCTTGTGTAGATAAGGTATAGAAAATATTGTATGTTGGCAAGAGTCAAAACAAGTGAAGAAATGAGATATCAAGATGGCCTATGTATAAACAAAACGCAGCTGTCCCTCGTTATTTCTGTAATGAAAGGTATAAATGCTTGCTGTAATTAGTTACCTGGGAGAGACCTGCTTAGCTCTCTCCCTCTGGGCAATTGTGAGCGTTAATAAAGCATCTGACTTGCTGTACCTAAACAAATAGTGAGAACTCTGTTTTTCTCCGACAGGCCCCACACTACAAGAAGGATGTGGAAAAATTGGAAAGAGTCCAGTGGAGAGCAACAAAAATGATTAGGGGTCTGGAGCACATGACTTATGAGGAGAGGCTGAGGGAACTGGGATTGTTTAGTCTCCAGAAGAGAAGAATGAGGGGGGATTTGATAGCAGCCTTCAACTACCTGAAGGGGGGTTCCAAAGAGGATGGAGCTCGGTTGTTCTCAGTGGTGGCAGATGACAGAACAAGGAGCAATGGTCTCAAGTTGCAGTGGGGGAGGTCCAGGTTGGATATTAGGAAACACTATTTCACTAGGAGGGTGGTGAAGCACTGGAATGCGTTAACTAGGGAGGTGGTGGAGTCTCCTTCCTTGGAGGTTTTTAAGGCCCGGCTTGACAAAGCCCTGGCTGGGATGATTTAGTTGGGAATTGGTCCTGCTTTGAGGACGGGGTTGGAGTAGATGACCTCTTGAGGTCCCTTCCAACCCTGATATTCTATGATTCTATGATTCTATGAAAGTCACAGGGGTCTCTGAGGTTTCCCTGGCCCTAAGTCCCTGTCCTGCCTGGCTGATGTCAGCATCTCTCTCTGAGGTTACCACCTCCCTAACACCTTTGACCAATAGGCTGAGGTCCTGAAAAGGCCTTTGTGATGTCACTGCCACACCCACCCATCCCAGGAAGTGCTAATGTCCTGCTGCTGGCCTGACACTTTGAAGGTTTGAGCTACTCTGTGTGGATCACCCCACTCAATGCGTCTTCATTCTAGGAAGCAAGCCGGATAGACAGTAAAACATCAGAGGCTGCTCCCAATACTACACTCAGTCTTTCCAAAATTTGTAGACTTTATGGCCACAAGAGACCTTTAGAGCATCTCATCTAAGCCCCTGCATATCATAGGCCTCCTGTATAGTACAATAGTTACTTTTTGGGCACACACATTCCAGAAAGGCATCTAGTCTTCATTCAATGACATCAAGAGATGGAGAATCCACCACTTTCCCTTTTAGTGAGTACCAGGGGGCTCCATTTCCCCTTCCACTAGTTCCCCATTTACAGTGAGACAGAGCAGTACCTGCAGCAGGGAGCGGGAGTTGCTGATGGCCACAGAGGCACAGCCCCTGCAGTGTCTCAGGAATCTGGCGCAAGTGCCGGATGATGCGGAGCTGGTGCATCACTTTGGGCCGTGACGTCCTCCTGCTGCAAGGGAACGAGAACCTGTCAGAGACTCAAACGCCCCGAGGAATCAGGGGGAATTAAGGGCACCTGGAACCAGCAGTATTTAAACTGACTAACTGCCCACCAATGAGGGATGAATTCACCTCCTGAACCCCAGAATGGAGTCTTCTTGTCCTTTCTAGTAACCTCCAGTGCCAACCCCCCTCCTTGAAGGATGAGCTCCTGCTATCTCCCCCTCAGTGCCCTTGACAGCTGTTCCACCTCCAAACCACAGCTCAAGTTATTAGTACCTTTGGACACAGACTGGCTAACCTAGTGAGGAGGGCTTTAAACTAGGTTCGACGGGGACAGGTGAGCAAAGCCCACAGGTAAGTGGGGAACATGGAGACCGGGGAGATGGGTCAAAAACGAGAGGGAGTGTGGGCTATATTGTCAGAGGGAAAGGAGGGTCAGGACAAAACTGGGAGGAAAGATCAAACCAGTATCTTAGATGTCTATATACAAATGCAAGAAGTATGGGGAATAAGCAGGAAGAACTGGAAGTGCTAATAAATAAATACAACTATGACATTGTTGGCATCACTGAAACTTGGTGGGATAATACACGTGATTGGAATGTTGGTGTGGATGGGTACAGCTTGCTCAGGAAGGATAGACAGGGGAAAAAGGGAGGAGGTGTTGCCTTGTATATTAAAAATGTACACACTTGGACTGAGGTAGAGATGGACATAGGAGACGGAAGTGTTGAGAGTCTCTGGGTTAGGCTAAAAGGGGTAAAAAACAAGGGAGATGTCATGCTAGGAGTCTACTACAGGCCACCTAACCAGGTGGAAGAGGTGGATGAGGCTTTTTTTAAGCAACTAACAAAATCATCCAAAGCCCAAGATTTGGTGGTGATGGGGGACTTCAACTATCCGGCTATATGTTGGGAAAATAACACAGCGGGGCACAGTCTATCCAACAAATTCCTGGACTGCATTGAAGACAACTTTTTATTTCAGAAGGTTGAAAAAGCTACTCGGGGGAAGCTGTTCTAGACTTGATTTTAACAAATAGGGAGGAACTCGATGAGAATTTGAAAGTAGAAGGCAGCCTGGGTGAAAGTGATCATGAAATCATAGAGTTTGCAATTCTAAGGAAGGGTAGAAGGGAGAACAGCAAAATAGAGACAATGGATTTCAGGAAGGCAGATTTTGGTAAGCTCAGAGAGCTGATAGGTAAGGTCCCATGGGAATCAAGACTGAGGGGAAAAACAACTGAGGAGAGTTGGCAGTTTTTCAAAGGGACACTATTAAGGGCCCAAAAGCAAGCTATTCCGCTGGTTAGGAAAGATAGAAAATGTGGCAAAAGACCACCTTGGCTTAACCATGAGATCTTGCATGATCTAAAAAATAAAAAGGAGTCATATAAAAAATGGAAACTGGGACAGATTACAAAGGATGAATATAGGCAAACAACACAGGAATGCAGGGGCAAGATTAGAAAGGCAAAGGCACAAAATGAGCTCAAACTAGCTACGGGAATAAAGGGAAACAAGAAGACTTTTTATCAATACATTAGAAGCAAGAGGAAGACCAAAGACAGGGTAGGCCCACTGCTTAGTGAAGAGGGAGAAACAGTAACAGGAAACTTGGAAATGGCGGAGATGCTTAATGACTTCTTTGTTTCGGTCTTCACCGAGAAGTCTGAAGGAATGCCTAACATAGTGAATGCTAATGGGAAGGGGGTAGGTTTAGCAGATAAAATAAAAAAAGAACAAGTTAAAAATCACTTAGAAAAGTTAGATGCCTGCAAGTCACCCGGGCCTGATGAAATGCATCCTAGAATACTCAAGGAGCTAATAGAGGAGGTATCTGAGCCTCTAGCTATTATCTTTGGAAAATCATGGGAGACGGGAGAGATTCCAGAAGACTGGAAAAGGGCAAATATAGTGCCCATCTATAAAAAGGGAAATAAAAACAACCCAGGAAACTACAGACCCCAGTGAGTTTAACTTCTGTGCCAGGGAAGATAATGGAGCAAGTAATTAAGGAAATCATCTGCAAACACTTGGAAGGTGGTAAGGTGATAGGGAACAGCCAGCATGGATTTGTGAAGAACAAATCATGTCAAACCAATCTGATAGCTTTCTTTGATAGGATAACGAGCCTTGTGGATAAGGGTGAGGCTGTGGATGTGGTATACCTAGACTTTAGTAAGGCATTTGATACGGTCTCGCATGATATTCTTATTGATAAACTAGGCAAATACAATTTAGATGGGGCTACTATAAGGTGGGTGCATAACTGGCTGGATAACCGTACTCAGAGAGTTGTTATTAATAGTTCCCAATCCTGCTGGAAAGCCATAACGAGTGGGGTATCGCAGGGGTCTGTTTTGGGACCGGCGCTGTTCAATATCTTCATCAACGACTTAGATATTGGCATAGAAAGTACGCTTATTAAGTTTGCGGATGATACCAAACTGGGAGGGATTGCAACTGCTTTGGAGGACAGGGTCATAATTCAAAATGATCTGGACAAATTGGAGAAATGGTCTGAGTTAAACAGGATGAAGTTTAACAAAGACAAATGCAAAGTGCTCCACTTAGGAAGGAACAATCAGTTTCACACATACAGAATGGGAAGAGACTGTCTAGGAAGGAGTACGGCAGAAAGGGATCTAGGGGTTATAGTGGACCACAAGCTAAATATGAGTCAACAGTGTGATGCTCTTGCAAAAAAAGCAAACCTGATTCTGGGATGTATTAACAGGTGTGTTGTGAGCAAGACACGAGAAGTCATCCTTCCGCTCTACTCTGCTCTGGTTAGGCCTCAGCTGGAGTATTGTGTCCAGTTCTGGGCACCGCATTTTAAAAAAGATGTGGAGAAATTGGAAAGGGTCAGAGAAGAGCAACCAAGAATGATTAAAGGTCTTGAGAACATGACCTATGAAGGAAGGCTGAAAGAATTGGCTTTGTTTAGTTTGGAAAAGAGAAGACTGAGAGGAGACATGATAGCAGTTTTCAGGTATTTAAAAGGGTGTCATAAGGAGGAGGGAGAAAACTTGTTCACCTTAGCCTCTAAGGATAGAACCAGAAGCAATGGGTTTAAAGTGCAGCAAGGGAGGTCTAGGTTGGACATTAGGAAAAAGTTCCTAACTGTCAGGGTGGTTAAACACTGGAATAAATTGCCGAGGGAGGTTGTGGAATCTCCATCTCTTGAGATATTTAAGAGTAGGTTAGATAAATGTCTATCAGGGATGGTCTAGATGGTATTTGGTCCTGCCACGCGGGCAGGGGACTGGACTCGATGACCTCTCGAGGTCCCTTCCAGTCCGATAATCTATGAATGTATGAAAAAAACACTGTTCTCCACCCCCACCCAGGTGGGCCAGGGAGGCGGCTCTAGCAGGGGGGGCAGGAGGGATTCTGGCAGCAGTGAAGTGGGTTGCGGGGAAGTTGAGATCTTGACCCAAGTCATCCCAGACACTAATGCTAAGCCACAGGATGGCAGCATCTAGTGTTAGTGGAGTCCAAACACTATTTCAACCCCACAGTTTTCGAGGAACAGGAGAAAGGACAAAAGAAGTAAGAGATGAAGAGAAAGGAAGGAGGGATGGAGGAAAAGGTAAAACAAAAAGGACAAACCCTAATGTCCCCAGTGATTCTACGGCACAAAATCCAAGGGATGGAATAAAATTCTGCCATCTTAAACTACTCTTTTCCATGCCTAGAATTCAGCTGGCACCAGATGGATCAGACTGAGCAGCTGCCAAAACCTCTTGGAGGCTCTTACCTTCTAAACAGGGACGTCTGTTTTCTAGTAAAATCAGTAAAAGGAAAGGAGAAAACTCGAAAGAGGCTCCTGCACGCACTCACGTACGTGAACCCTAATACTCTCTCAGTCCTCAAAGAGAGACCTCGAGAAGGAGACTTGCTGAAGCAAAGCCACAGGGGTCTCTGAGGTTTCCCTGGCCCTGTGCTCCTGTCCTGCCAGGCTGATGTCAGCATCTCTCTCTGAGGTCACCACCTCCCTAACACATTTGACCAATAAGCTGACATCCTGCAAAAGGCCTTTGTGATGTCACTGCCACACCCAACCAAACCCTCAAGTGCTAATGTCCTGCTGCTGGCCTGACACTTTGAAGGTTTGAGGTTGTCATAACTATAAAGGGAAGGGTAACAGCTGTCCTGTGTACAGTACTATAAAATCCCTCCTGGCCAGAGACTCCAAAATCCTTTTCCCTGTAAAGGGTTAAGAAGCTCAGGTAACCTGGCTGGCATCTGACCTAAAGGACCAATAAGGTGACAAGATACTTTCAAATCTTGGGGAGGGGAAGGGTTTTGTTTGTGTTCTTTGTTTGTGTGGGTGTTCGTCCTCGGGACTGAGAGGGACCAGACATCAATCCAGGTTCTCCACATCTTTCTAAACAAGTCTCTCCTATTTCAAACAAGGCGTGTTAGTTTTCCTTTGTTTTCTCAACTTGTAAATGTACCTTTTACTAGAGTGTTTATCTTTGTTTGCTGTACTTTGAACCTAAGACTAGAGGGGAGTCCTCTGAGCTCTTTAAGTTTGATTACCCTGTAAGGTTAATTTCCATACTGATTTTACAGAGATGATTTTTACCTTTTTCTTTAATTAAAAGCCTTATTTATAAGAACCTGATTGATTTTTCCTTGTTTTAAGATCCAAGGAGTTTGGATCTTGATTCACCAGGAGTTGGTGGGAGGAAGGAGGGGGGATGGTTAATTTCTCCTTGTTTTAAGATCCAAGGGGGTTGGATCTGTATTCACCAGGGAATTGGTGAAAGGTTTCTCAAGGCTACCCAGGGGAGGAAATTAGCCTTGGGATGGTGGTTAAGCTTAGAAGTTTTCATGCAGGCCCCTACATTTGTACCCTAAACTTCAAAGTAGGGATACAGCCTTGACACAGGTACTCTCTGTGGATCACCCCACTCAATGCGTCTTCATTCTAGGAAGCAAGCCGGCTAGACAGTAAAACATCACAGGCTGCTCCCAATACTTCACTCAGTGTTTCCAAAATTTGTAGACTTTATGGCCACAAGAGACCTTTAGAGCATCTCATCTAAGCCCCTGCATATCATAGGCCTCCTGTATAGTACAATAGTTACTTTTTGGGCACACACATTCCAGAAAGGCATCTAGTCTTCATTCAATGACATCAAGAGATGGAGAATCCACCACTTTCCCTTTTACTGAGTGCCAGGGGGCTCCATTTCCCCTTCCACTAGTTCCCCATTTACAGTGAGACAGAGCAGTACCTGCAGCAGGGAGCGGGAGTTGCTGAAAGACTCAGAGGAACAGCCCCTGCAGTGTCTCAGGCACCTGGCGCAAGTGGCGGATGATGCGGGTGCATCACTTTGGCCGTGACGTCCTCCTGCTGCAAGGGAACGAGAACCTGTCAGAGACTCAAACGCCCCGAGGAATCAGGGGGAATTAAGGGAACCTGGAACCAGCAGTATTTCCACCCAGCACCTGCCCATCAATGAGAGATGAATTCACCTCCTGAACCCCAAAATGGAGTCTTCTTGTCCTTTCTAGAAACCTCCAGAGCCAACCCCCCTCCTTGTAGGGTGAGCTCCTGCTACCTCCTGCTCAGTGCCCTTCACAGATATTCCACCTCCAAACCACAGCTCAAGTCATCCGAACCCTCTTCTCCACCCCGACACAGGTTGGGCTGGGAGGCGGCTCTAACAGGGTGTGCAGGAGGGATTCTGACAGCAGTGAAGTGGGTTGCAGGGAGGTTGAGATCTTGACCCAAGTCATCCCAGACACTAATGCTAAGTCACATAATGGCAGCATCTACTGTCAGTGGGGTCCAAGCACTATTTCAACCCCACAGTTTTGGATCAACTCCCCACAAGGGGAGGAGAAGAGAACCATCAGCACCACACACACACACACACACACCACTCCCGGTGGTGTGAGGGGAACAAGAGAAAGGACAAAAGAAGTAAGAGATGAAGAGAAAGGAAGGAGGGATGGAGGAAAAGGTAAAAGGAAAAGGACAAACCCTAATGTCCCCATGTCGGACATCAGGAATGGTAACATACATAAGCCAGTATGTGAACACTTCAATCTCCCTGGTCATTCTATTACAGATTTAAAAGTCACTATCATTGTGTGACAGCGTACCCCATAAGGCTTTATGGGGGGACGTTTATAAATGTATGTATGATATAACTGGCTGTATGCTTGCTTGATTTCTAAGTAAGCTCTGTGAGGCATTTGGTCAGCTTCTTTAGGAAGGAATTCACCAGGTTAAGTACCTGATCAGGAAACACTTGGGGAACAATGCATCTTGGAATGCTCCAATCCACATGAGAAGTCTTCCTGGAGACATGCAAGATGCCATGTGGACAATGGCGTCGGCCTGCAAAGACTGAGTCATGCAGGGGCATGTGACTTGCCCAGGTGACTCCAAAACTCCATCTTGGAGCTGGACTTTGCAGAGGAGGGAGGAGGGGGGTCTCCACCCACAAGAGAGAGTCTATTTAAACCCAGGGGAGACCCCTCCATTTTGTCTTCAGCTAGCTAAAGAAGGAGCCTCTCCACCCCCCCCAGGATACTTGAAGGAGACTGAAACAAAGGACAGTAACTGCAGGGGGTGTGAGTGATTGCTGGACCCAGGCTAAAAGGAGATTAGCCTGTAAAAGGGAGCACTCTGGAACTGGTGAGGAAATTATCTGTATTCAGTTTGATTAGGCATAGATTTGTGCATTTTATTTTATTTTGCTTGGTGACTTACTTTGTTCTGTCTGTTACTACTTTGAACCACTTAAATCCTACTGTCTGTATTTAATAAAATCACTTTCTATTTAGTAATTCACTCAGAGTATGTATTAATACCTGGGGGAGCAAACAACTGTGCATATCTCTCTATCAGTGTTATAGAGGGCGAACAATTTATGAGTTTGCCCTGCATAAGCTTTATACAGGGCAAAACGGATTTATCTGGGTTTAGACCCCATTGGGAGTTGGGCATCTGAGTGCTAAAGACAAGCGCACTACTGCGAGCTGTTTTCAGGTAAACTTGCAGCTTTGGGACAGGGGATTCAGACCCTGGATCTGTGTGTGGAGCCAAACAGGAGTGTCTGGCTCAGCAAGACAGGGTGCTGGAGTCCTGAGCTGGCAGGGAAAACAGAAGCAGGGGTAGTCTTTGCACATCGGGTGGCAGCTCCCAAGGGGGGTTCTGTGATCCAACCCGTCACAGTGGCGTAGTCGAGCAGGATCTGTGCATAGTTGATTGCTTTGAGATACTGGTAGTGATTTTAAGTGAGTTTTAAGTGTGGTGGCTGGAGAACAGACAAAGTGGTTACTGGTTTGTTATTTTCTGTTTGCTTATTTCGGGCAAGGGAAGTAGGGACAGAAAAGGAAACTCTCTATTAACTAAGAATCCCCTGAGCTGAGTGCATCTCAGTTTCAGTGAACTGCAGAGGGGTTGTGGCCCAGCACAAGAAAGCAAGACAATGAGTACCAGTGATCTCAATTCCAGTGAACTGCAGCGTGGTTGTAGCCCAGCACGAGAAAGCAGGACAATGAGTACCAGTGACGCTGCTATTAAACTAAAGCTGGCCAGGTTGGAAGCAAAAGAGAGAGAAAGTGAACATAAGAGACGGCTGGAACTAAGACAATTAGAAATTAGTGCCATGGAGGCAGAACATGCAAGGGAAGAGGCTGCCCACAAGAGAGCTATGGAGGTCGAGGCAGCGAGGGCGGAGGCAGAGGCAGCGAGAGTGGAGGCAGAGGCAGCGAGAGAGGCAGCGAGGGCGGAGGCAGAGGCAGCTGCCCACGAGAGGGCTATGGAGGCCCAGAGGGAGGCCCGGAAGCATGAACTGGCTGTTATGGAGTCAAAGAGACGAAACCCTCCCCCTGCTGGCTCCACTTCCCCGAAAATCCATAAATGGGAGCGGCTATGTCCACAGTATGATGAGTCCAGCGATATTGCCGAATATTTCATCACCTTTGAGAGACTGTGCACCCTCCATGCCATCCCTGAAGATCAGAAGATGACCACATTGATAGCAAAATTGACTGGCAGAGCTCTGGACATATTCAATAAGATGCCTATTGATGATGCTTCAAACTATGGTAAATTTAAAGAACTGGTTTTGAAACAGTTTCAGGTTACACCTGAAACCTACAGGGTTAAATTCAGGAGCCTTAAGAGGGGATCTGGATTAAGTAATGTGGCTTATGCCAATGAAATGAGAGATTTGGTAGATAAATGGGTGCGGGGGAGAGGCATTACCAGCTTTGAAGGGATGTGTGATCTGGTTACTCAGGAACACTTCCTGAATATGTGCAGTGATGAGGTTAAACAGTATTTGTGGGACAAAAAGGTAAATGCGGTGGGTGAATTAGCTGAGTATGCTGACTCTTATGAACAGGCCCAAGCCGCGATCAAACATAAACCACTGGCAGAAGGGTATAAGGTTGGGGGAAAGCAGAATCACCGTTTTACTCCGGGGTCTGGGAAAAAGGAGCCTGGGCAGTCACCCCCCATTCTCCTGTTACTCGTCCCAAATTTCCTACACAAGCCGGGGATCCCAGAAGGTGCTTTCACTGCAATTCCCCAGGGCACCTGAGGAGTAGCTGTCCCAAATTGAAGGAGAGTAAGCCTCCCTTGTCCCATGTTAGCTCGGTTGCCTTCAGCCCTGAGGGCCCAGAGGGCACCCCCACCTCTTATCACACCAGCTTGGTGGACATGGGGCCTGGTGAAGCGGACAGGGAACACATCAAGGTCGTCAAGATTGATGGCATGGAGTGTCTGGGATGGAGGGATACGGGGGCTCAGTTCTCTCTGGTTCGACCGAGTGTGGTCCCAGACGCTAGTGTCCTGACTGGGCAGATGACCCACATTAAGGGGGTGGGGCCACAGAGGTTCCCTGTGCCCCTGGCTAAGGTTCATGTGGAATGGGAAGGTAGGGAAAGGGATTTACTGGTGGGGATGCTCGAGGACATCCCCGCGGACATGTTGCTGGGAAATGATTTTTTCAGCAGAACTAGGACTGTTAGTGTGGTAACTCGCAGCATGAAGAAAGGCTGTGAGGGGGAGGCTGTTCCGGCTGATGACTGTAGGTCTGATGCAGCTGAACAGCCAACCCCTCCTGCCCCAGGGAACATGGTAGTGGGTGACTCAGAGGGAGCCCCCAGGGATGGGGCGGGGACCTTGGAACCCATAGGGGAGTTGGGGGAAGGTCTCAGTGACAGGACAGTGCAGGGGGGCGGGGTACTTCCAAATATGGGAGAGACAGAGCCAGGCCTCTGTCTGGCTGAGGACAACAGGCTCCCAGGGGTGGGGGCAGGGGAGATGCAGTCAGTGCTCAGGGACGGGGACGCTATCTCAAGGGTTGTCTGTCAGGAATTTGCAGCTAGACAAAGGGCGGACCCCTCCCTTGAAAGTATAAGACAGTGTATCTCGGAGGGAACTCCAGGAAGGGAGGGGGGGGAGAAGTTTTTTGAAGAAGACGGGAAACTGTACAGGCAGGCCCCTGTAGGTAAAAACCAGGGTCCCGGTCAACCCTATAAGCAGTTGGTTGTACCCAGCCAACACCGGGGGGAATTAGTGCTGGTAGCGCATGACAGTCCCTTTGCTGGTCACTTGGGGGTACAGAGGACATATGACAGGCTGAGGAGGAATTTCTACTGGCCAGGGATACAGAACGATGTGAGGGATTATTGTAGGACTTGTGCGGTGTGTCAGGAGAGGAAGAAGCCGGGGGGACCCCAGAAGGCTCCGCTGCGTCCCTTGCCCATCATCCAGGAGGCATTCCAAAGAGTGGCAATAGACATAGTGGGTCCTATGCCACGCCCCACTCGGAGAGGGAACAAGTATATCTTGGTGGTAGTAGACTTCGCCACTCGGTACCCTGAGGCAATTGCACTGTCTAACATAGAAGCCGAGACTGTGGCAAGAGCTCTGCTCACCATATTCAGCAGAGTGGGCTTCCCTAAAGAGATTTTGTCTGATCGGGGGGCAAACTTTATGTCGCAGTTGTTCAATGAGCTATGGAAGGTGTGTGGAGTGAAACAGCTTAAGACGGCCCCCTACCACCCCCAGGCCAATGGGCTGGTGGAAAGATTCAATGGGACCCTAAAATCCATGCTGGGGATGTATGCCAAAAAGAGGGGCCAAAGTTGGGATGAACTACTACCGTTCCTGCTGTATGCCTACAGGGAGGTACCCCAAGAGTCCACAGGCTTTTCCCCATTTGACCTTCTGTATGGGAGGAAAGTGAGAGGACCCCTCGATCTCATCAGGGATACCTGGGAAGGATGCAACACGGTAAGGGAGGAACCTGTAACTGAGTATGTCCAGAGGTTCAGGAGGGAGTTGAAAGACATGATGGAGATTGTACAAAACAACCTCCAGAGCAGTCAGGCCAAGCAAAAGGCGTGGTATGATAAAAATACTTGTAAACGCACTTTTGATGTAGGAGATTTGGTCATGGTACTCGGCCCTGCCAAAAAGTTCAAGATGCAAAACTCCTGGGAGGGGCCCTTTGAAGTGGTTGAAGTGGCGAATGAGGACACTTACAAAGTTAAAAAGCCCCTGGATGATGCGGTACCCCAGTTGGTACATGTAAACAGACTGAAGGCCTATCACAGCAGAGTGGCCGAGGTAAACATGATCTGTTGTGTCGAAGGGGAAACTGAGGCACACCCACTCACTGATCTGATGGCTGAATGCCAAGACGGGTCGTCCCTTGAAAGTATAGAAATCTGTAGTGAGCTGACACCACTCGAAAGGAGGGAAGCGTTGTCAACACTGCAGAAGTACAGTGAGGTGTTTTCCAACAAACCAGGGAGGACGCACTTGCTGTCCCATAGGATCCTCACGAAAGGGGCTCAACCTCCTCCTTCCAGGCCTTATAGGGCCACCGGCAAGGTGAAGGAGCAAATTCAGGCTGAGATACAAAGCATGTTGGACTTGGGGGTAATTAAGGATTCCGACAGTGCATGGGCTTCCCCTGTGGTCTTGGTCCCCAAAAGAGATGGCACCGTCAGATTTTGTGTAGACTATAGAAAACTCAATGCTGTCACTGTAACAGATGCATACCCCATGCCAAGAATTGATGACATGCTGGATGTGCTGAGCCAAGCCAAGTACCTTAGTACCTTTGATCTGACCAAAGGTTACTGGCAGATCCCTCTGGAGGGAGAGGCACAACAAAAATCAGCTTTTATCACGGACATAGGGCTCTATGAATTCACAGTGTTACCTTTTGGTCTGGTAAATGCGGGTGCCACCTTCCAGAGATTGGTCAACAGAGTGTTAAATGGCTTACAGCATTATGCTAGGGCGTATATAGATGACATTGCTGTATTCAGCAACACCTGGGGTGACCACAAAGAGCACCTGGAAGTCGTGCTATCAAAGCTCAAAGAGGCTGGGCTAACTGTGAAGCCCTCCAAGTGCAAGATAGGGGCAGCCAAAGTCCCTTATCTGGGGCACTGGGTAGGGGGGGGTAAAATATCCCCCGACCCTCTTAAGGTGGAAGCCATCGTAAAATGGCCTGTACCCCAGACTAAAAGGCAAGTCCAATCCTTCATAGGCTTGGCAAACTATTACAGGAGGTTTGTGGTGGGGTTCAGTGACGTTGTGTCCCCAATCACGGACTTATGTAAAAAGCATCAACCTAATAAGGTCATTTGGTCAGAGGCATGCCAAAAGGGCTTCAACAAGGTGAAAGCACTCCTGTCTGCGAAGCCTGTGCTGGCCAGCCCTGACTTCGAAAAGCCTTTTGAGTTGTGCACTGACGCGTCAGACACAGGGTTGGGTGCTGTGCTGATGCAGACAGGGGAAGACAGTAAGAAGCATCCCATTGCCTTCCTGAGCAAAAAACTGTCCCCGGCCGAACAGAATTACTCTGTCATAGAGAAGGAATGCTATGCCATTGTGTGGGCCGTCAAACAATTGAGACCTTACCTTTTTAATAGGAGGTTCAGAATTCTAACTGACCATTCACCTTTAGTATGGCTCCACCGAACTAAGGGCACCAACTCCAAACTGCTACGCTGGAGCCTGGTCCTACAGGAGTTTGACATGGAGATTACTCAGATTAAAGGAAAGGAGAACTGGGTAGCAGATGCCCTGTCCAGAAAAGAGGAACTTTAGGTATACTGCCTCCGCCATGGACAGTGTACAAGTCTCTGGCAGTAAGTTCAGGGGGAGGGTGTGACAGCGTACCCCATAAGGCTTTATGGGGGGACGTTTATAAATGTATGTATGATATAACTGGCTGTATGCTTGCTTGATTTCTAAGTAAGCTCTGTGAGGCATTTGGTCAGCTTCTTTAGGAAGGAATTCACCAGGTTAAGTACCTGATCAGGAAACACTTGGGGAACAATGCATCTTGGAATGCTCCAATCCACATGAGAAGTCTTCCTGGAGACATGCAAGATGCCATGTGGACAATGGCGTCGGCCTGCAAAGACTGAGTCATGCAGGGGCATGTGACTTGCCCAGGTGACTCCAAAACTCCATCTTGGAGCTGGACTTTGCAGAGGAGGGAGGAGGGGGGTCTCCACCCACAAGAGAGAGTCTATTTAAACCCAGGGGAGACCCCTCCATTTTGTCTTCAGCTAGCTAAAGAAGGAGCCTCTCCACCCCCCCCAGGATACTTGAAGGAGACTGAAACAAAGGACAGTAACTGCAGGGGGTGTGAGTGATTGCTGGACCCAGGCTAAAAGGAGATTAGCCTGTAAAAGGGAGCACTCTGGAACTGGTGAGGAAATTATCTGTATTCAGTTTGATTAGGCATAGATTTGTGCATTTTATTTTATTTTGCTTGGTGACTTACTTTGTTCTGTCTGTTACTACTTTGAACCACTTAAATCCTACTGTCTGTATTTAATAAAATCACTTTCTATTTAGTAATTCACTCAGAGTATGTATTAATACCTGGGGGAGCAAACAACTGTGCATATCTCTCTATCAGTGTTATAGAGGGCGAACAATTTATGAGTTTGCCCTGCATAAGCTTTATACAGGGCAAAACGGATTTATCTGGGTTTAGACCCCATTGGGAGTTGGGCATCTGAGTGCTAAAGACAAGCGCACTACTGCGAGCTGTTTTCAGGTAAACTTGCAGCTTTGGGACAAGGGATTCAGACCCTGGATCTGTGTGTGGAGCCAAACAGGAGTGTCTGGCTCAGCAAGACAGGGTGCTGGAGTCCTGAGCTGGCAGGGAAAACAGAAGCAGGGGTAGTCTTTGCACATCGGGTGGCAGCTCCCAAGGGGGGTTCTGTGATCCAACCCGTCACACATTTAACAAAAAAAACTTCAGAAACAGACTTCAAAGAGAAACAGCAGAACTAAAATTCATTTGCAAATTCAACACCATTAATCTGGGCTTGAATAGGGACTGGGAGTGGCTGGCTCACTACAGAAGCAGCTTTTCCTCTCCTGGAATTGACACCTCCTCATCTATTATTGGGAGTGGACTACATCCACCCTGATTTTTGAATTGGCCCTGTCAACACTGGTTCTCCACTTGTGAAGTAACTCCCTGCTCTCCATGTGTCAGTATATAATGCCTGCATCTGTAACTTTCACTCTATGCATCCGAAGAAGTGAGGTTTTTACTCACGAAAGCTTATGCCCAAATAAATCTGTTAGTCTTTAAGGTGCCACCAGACTCCTTGTTGTTTTTGTAGATACAGACTAACATGGCTACCCCCTGATACTTGACACCATGCAAGGCACTAAATTTAGCCGTATGGAGTGGAAATCCATCAACCTCAACAAAAAACTTGCACAGATACAGACAGACATCATCTTCCTCTCCAAATGCAAACAGATGGACATCATACCAAAAGGACTGAAGGTAAAAAATCCATTGCAATCAACATACTACACTGAGTATGGTGAGAGATTGTGCCACACACTCTCTCAAAGAAACTGAGGAACCACCTGATCAGCATCCTGTACAGCAGACAGGAGAAGATCAAGAATGAGCTCTCAGAACTGGAGACTCTCATACAATACCAGCCTTCTACACAAACTTCCACGTGGCTGGACTTTACAAAAATGAGACAAGCCATTTACAATGCACACTTCACTTCTCTACAGAGGAAAAAGGACTGTAAGTTATCTAAACTAATACCTGCCACTAGGGGCTATAACAATGGTACCCTCAACTCATCTAACAACATTGTCAATCTTTCCAACCACACGCTTAGCCCAGCAGAAGAGTCTGTCCTATCTCGGGGACTCTCTTTCTGTCCCACCGTCCCCACGAACATGATACAGTTCTGCGGTGATCTGGAAGCCTACTTTCCTCGTCTCCGACTCAAGGAATATTTTCAACGCACCACTGAACAGTGCACTGACCCACAGGAACCCTCCTACCAACACTACAAAAAGAACAATTCTGCGTGGACTCCTCCTGACGGTCGAAATGACAGACTGGACCTCTACATAGAGTGTTTCCGCAGACGTGCACAGGCTGAAATTGTGGACAAACAACATCACTTGTCCCATAACCTCAGCCGTACAGAACGCAATGCCATCCACAGCCTCAGAAACAACTCTGACATTATCATCAAAGGGGCTGACAAAGGAGGTGCTGTAGTCATAATGAACAGGTCAGATTATGAACAGGAGGCTGCCAGGCAACTCTCCAAGACCACATTCTACAGGCCACTATCCTCTGATCCCACTGAGGAATACCAAAAGAAACTACACCATCTGCTCAAGAAACTCCCAGCTATAGTACGGGAACAAATCTACATGGACACACCCCCAGAACCCCGACCAGGGGTATTCTATCTGCTACCCAAGATCCATAAACCCGGAAACCCTGGACGCCCCATCATCTCAGGCATTGGCACTCTGACGGCAGGATTATCTGGCTATTTGGCCTCTCTCCTCAGGCCCTATGCTACCAGCACTCCCAGCTATCTTCGAGACACCACCAACTTCCTGAGGAAACTACAATGCATTGATGTTCTTCCTGGAAACACCATCCTGGCCACCATGCATGTAGAAGCACTTTATACCAATATTCCACATGAGGATGGACTACAAGCTGTCAGGAACAGTATCCCTGATGAGGCCACAGCAAGCCTGGTGGCTGAGCTTTGTGACTTTGTCCTCACCCACAACCACTTCAGATTTGGGGACAACTTATACCTTCAAGTCAGTGGCACTGCTATGGGTACTCGCATGGCCCCACAGTATGCCAACATTTTTATGGCTGACTTAGAACAACGCTTCCTCAGCTCTCGTCCCCTAGTGCCCCTCCTCTACTTGCGCTACATTGACGACATCTTCATCATATGGACCCATGGAAAGGAGGCCCTTGAAGAATTCCACCTGGACTTCAACAATTTCCACCCCACCATCAACCTCAGCCTGGACCAGTCCACACAAGAGATCCACTTCCTGGACACTACAGTACAAATAAGTGATGGTCACATAAACACCACCCTATACCGGAAACCTACTGACCGCTATACGTACCTACATGCCTCCGGCTTCCATCCAAGACACATCACACGATCCATTGTCTACAGCCAAGCCCTAAGATACAACCGAATTTGCTCCAACCCCTCAGACTGAGACAAACACCTACAAGATCTTTATCAAGCATTCGTAAAACTACAATACCCACCTGGGGAAGTGAGGAAACAGATTGACAGAGCAAGACGGGTACCCAGAAATCACCTACTACAGGACAGGCCCAACAAGGACAATAACAGAACACCACTGGCCATCACATACAGCCCCCAGCTAAAACCTCTCCAGCGCATTATCCACAATCTACAACCTATCCTGGAAAATGATCCCTCACTCTCACAGACCTTGGGAGGCAGGCCAGTCCTCGCTTACAGACAACCCCCCAACCTGAAGCAAATACTCACCAGCAACTACACACCACACCACAGAAACACCAACCCAGGAACCTATCCCCGTAGCAAACCTCGTTGCCTACTCTGTCCCCATATCTACTCTGGCAACAGCATCAGAGGACCCAACCACATCAGCCACACCATCAGGGACTCATTCACCTGCACATCCACTAATGTCATATATGCCATCCTGTGCCAGCAATGCCCCTCTCCCATGTACATTGGCCAAACCGGACAGTCCCTCCGCAAAAGAATAAATGGACACAAATGGGACATCAGGAGTGGTAACATACATAAGCCAGTATGTGAACACTTCAATCTCCCTGGTCATTCTATTACAGATTTAAAAGTCACTATCATTGAACAAAAAAACTTCAGAAACAGACTTGAAAGAGAAACAGCAGAACTAAAATTCATTTGCAAATTCAACACCATTAATCTGGGCTTGAATAGGGACTGGGAGTGGCTGGCTCACTACAGAAGCAGCTTTTCCTCTCCTGGAATTGACACCTCCTCATCTATTATTGGGAGTGGACTACATCCACCCTGATTTTTGAATTGGCCCTGTCAACACTGGTTCTCCACTTGTGAAGTAACTCCCTGCTCTCCATGTGTCAGTATATAATGCCTGCATCTGTAACTTTCACTCTATGCATCCGAAGAAGTGAGGTTTTTACTCACGAAAGCTTATGCCCAAATAAATCTGTTAGTCTTTAAGGTGCCACCAGACTCCTTGTTGTTTTCCTAATATCCCCAGTGATTCTACGGGACAAAATCCCAGGGAGGGAATAAAATTCTGCCACCTTAAACTAGTGTTTTCCATGCCTAGAATTCAGATGGCACCAGGTGGATCAGACTGAACAGGTTACAAACCGCTCCGAGGCACTTATTTTCTCAACAGGGACTTCTGTTTTCTAGTAAAATGGGTAAAAGGAAAGGAGAAAACTTGAAAGAGGCTCCTGCTCACACTCACATATGTGAACCCTAATACTCTCTCAGTCCTCAAAGAGAGCTCGAGAAGGAGACTTGCTGAAGCAAAGCCACAGGGGTCTCTGAGGTTTCCCTGGCCCTCCGCCCCTGTTTTGCCTGGCTGATGTGAGCATCTCTCTCTGAGGTCACCACCTCCCTAACAACTTTGACCAATAGGCTGAGCTCCTGCAAAAGACCTTTGTGATGTCACTGCCACACCCACCCATCCCCTGAAGTGCTAATATCCTGCTGCTGGCCTGACATTTTGAAGGTTTGAGCTACTCTCTGTGGATCACCCCACTCAATGCGTCTTCATTCTAGGAAGCAAGCCGGTTAGACAGTAAAACATTAGAGGCTGCTCCCAATGCTACACTCAGTGTTTCCAAAATTAATACACTTTATGGCCAGAAGAGACCTTTAGAGCATCTCATCTAACCCCCTGCATATCATAGGCTTCCTGTATAGGACAATAGTTACTTTTTGGGCACAAACATTCCAGAAAGGCATCTAGTTTCATTCAATGACTTCAAGAGATGGAGAATCCACCACTTTCCCTTTCACTGAGTGCCAGGGGGCTCCATTTCCCCTTCCACTAGCTCTCCATTTACAGTGAGCCAGAGCAGTACCTGCAACAGGGAGCGGGAGTTGCTGAAGGCCTCAGAGGCACAACCCCTGCAGTGTCTCAGGCACCTGGCGCAAGTGATGGATGATGCGGAGTTGGTGCCTCACTTTGGCCGTGACGCCCTCCTGCTGCAAGGGAATGAGAACCTGTCAGACTCAAACGCCCCGAGGAATCAGGGGGAATTAAGGGCACCTGGAACCAGCAGTATTTCCACTCAGCACCTGCCCAACACTGAGGGATGAATTCACCTCCTGAATCCCAGAATGGAGTCTTCTTGTCCTTTCTAGTAACCTCCAGTGCCAATCCCCCTCCTTCTAGGGTGAGCTCCTGCTACCTCCCCCTCAGTGTCCTTCACAGCTGTTCCACCTCCAAACCACAGCTTAAGTCATCAGAAACCTCTTCTAGACCCCCACCAAGGTTGGGCTGGGAGGCGGGTCTAGCAGTGGGGGCAGGAGGGATTCTGGCAGCAGTGAAGTGGGTTGCGGGGAGGTTGAGATCTTGCCCAAGTCATCCGAGACACTAACGCTAAGCCACAGGATGGCAGCATCTAGTGTCTGTGGAGTCCAAGCACTATTTCAACCCCACAGTTTTGGATGAACTTCCCACAAGAGGAGGTGAAGATCATCCCCAGCAACACACACACACACACACACACACCACTCCTGGTGGTGGGAGGGGAACAGGAGAAAGGACAAAAGAAGTAAGAGATGAAGAGAAAGGAAGGAGGGATGGCGGAAAAGGTAAAACGAAAAGGACAAACCCTAATGTCCCCAGTGATTCCACGGGACAAAATCCCGTGTGGACTACAAAATTCTGTCACCTTGAACTAGTGTTTTCCATGCCTAGAATTCAACGGGCACCAGGTGGATCAGACTGAGCAGGTTCAAAAACCTCTTGGAGCCTCTTACCTTCTAAATAGGGACGTCTGTTTTCTAGTAAAATCCGTCAAAGGAAAGGAGAAAACTCCAAAGAGGCTCCTGCTCGCACTCACACATGTGAACACTAATACTCTCTCAGTCCTCAAAGAGAGACCTCGAGAAGGAGACTTGCTGAAGCAATAACAGACACTTGGTGGGATAACTCACATGACTGGAGTACTGTCATGGATGGATATAAACTGTTCAGGAAGGACAGGCAGGGCAGAAAAGGTGGGGGAGTTGCATTGTATGTAAGAGAGGAGTATGAGTGCTCAGAGGTCCGGTATGAAACTGTAGAAAAACCTGAGAGTCTCTGGATAAAGTTGAGAAGTGTGAGCAACAAGGGGGATGTCACGGTTGGAGTCTGGTATAGACCACCAGACCAGGGGGATGAGGTGGACGAGGCTTTCTTCTGGCAACTAGCAGAAGTTGCTAGATCGCAGGCCCTGGTTCTCATGGGAGACTTTAATCACCCTGATATCTGCTAGGAGAGCAATACAGCGGTGCACAGACAATCCAGGAAGTTTTTGGAAAGTGTAGGGCACAATTTCCTGGTGCAAGCGCTGGAGGAACCAACTAGGGGCAGAGCTTTTCTCGACCTGCTGCTCACAAACAGGGAAGAATTAGTAGGGGAAGCAAAAGTGGATGGGAACCTGGGAGGCAGTGACCATGAGATGGTCGAGTTCAGGATCCTGACACAAGGAAGAAAGGAGAGCAGCAGAATACGGACCCTGGACTTCAGAAAAGCAGACTTTGACTCCCTCAGGGAACAGATGGGCAGGATCCCCTGGGAGAATAACATGAAGGGCAAAGGGGTCCAGGAGAGCTGGCTGTATTTTAAAGAATCCTTATTGCGGTTGCAGGAACAAACCATCCCGATGTGTAGAAAGAATAGTAAATATGGCAGGCGACCAGCTTGGCTAAACAGTGAAATCCTTGCTGATCTTAAACGCAAAAAAGAAGCTTACAAGAAGTGGAAGATTGGACAAATGACCAGGGAGGAGTATAAAAATATTGCTCAGGCATGCAGGAGTGAAATCAGGAAGGCCAAATCACACTTGGAGTTGCAGCTAGCAAGAGATGTTAAGAGTAACAAGAAGGGTTTCTTCAGGTATGTTAGCAACAAGAAGAAAGTCAAGGAAAGTGTGGGCCCCTTACTGAATGAGGGAGGCAACCTAGTGACTGAGGATGTGGAAAAAGCTAATGTACTCAATGCTTTTTTTGCCTCTGTCTTCACGAACAAGGTCAGCTCCCAGACTGCTGCACTGGGCAGCACAATATGGGGAGAAGGTGACCAGCCCTCTGTGGAGAAAGAAGTGGTTCGGGACTATTTAGAAAAACTGGACGTGCACAACTCCATGGGGCTGGATGCGCTGCATCCGAGGGTGCTAAAGGACTTGGCGGATGAGATTGCACAGCCATTAGCCATTATTTTTGAAAACTCATGGCGATCGAGGGAGGTCCCGGATGACTGGAAAAAGGCTAATGTAGTGCCCATCTTTAAAAAAGGGAAGGAGGAGGATCCGGGGAACTACAGGCCAGTCAGCCTCACCTCAGTCCCTGGAAAAATCATGGAGCAGGTCCTCAAGGAATCAATTATGAAACACTTAGAGGAGAGGAAAGTGATCAGGAACAGTCAGCATGGATTCACCAAGGGGAAGTCGTGCCTGACTAACCTAATTGCCTTCTATGATGAGATAACTGGCTCTGTGGATGAGGGGAAAGCAGTGGATGTGTTATTCCTTGACTTTAGCAAAGCTTTTGATACGCTCTCCCACAGTATTCTTGCCACCAAGTTAAAGAAGTATGGGATGGATGAATGGACTGTAAGGTGGATAGAAAGCTGGCTGGATCGTCGGGCTCAACGGGTAGTGATCAATGGCTCCATGTCTAGTTGGCAGCCGGTTTCAAGCGGAGTAGTGCCCCAAGGGTCGGTCCTGGGGCCGGTTTTGTTTAATATCTTTATTAATGATCTGGAGGATGGTGTGGACTGCACTCTCAGCAAGTTTGCAGATGACACTAAACTAGGAGGCGTGGTAGATACGCTAGAGGGTAGGGATCGGATACAGAGGGACCTAGACAAATTAGAGGATTGGGCCAAAAAAAACCTGATGAAGTTCAACAAGGACAAGTGCAGAGTCCTGCACTTAGGACGGAAGAATCCCATGCACTGCTACAGACTAGGGACCGAATGGCTAGGTAGCAGTTCTGCAGAAAAGGACCTAGGGGTCACAGTGGACGAGAAGCTGGATATGAGTCAACAGTGTGCTCTTGTTGCCAAGAAGGCTAACGGCATTTTGGGCTGTATAAGTAGGGGCATTGCCAGCAGATCGAGGAACGTGATCGTTCCCCTTTATTCGACATTGGTGAGGCCTCATCTGGAATACTGTGTCCACTTTTGGGCCTGTGGAAGCAGAGAAAGAGCTCACAGGAAGGGGATGCAATGCATGACAGTTTGTTAGCAAGAGTTAGGCTAACTGTAACCCTAATAACGCGAGATTTGTAGAAGCGAGGAATGTGTGAGGCGGGTGAGAAAGAACTGTGTAAGAAGTCATTATGACCTGGTATAGATAAGGTGTAGAAGACCTTGTGTAGATAAGGTATAGAAAATATTGTATGTTGGCAAGAGTCAAAACAAGTGAAGAAATGAGATATCAAGATGGCCTATGTATAAACAAAACGCAGCTGTCCCTCGTTATTTCTGTAATGAAAGGTATAAATGCTTGCTGTAATTAGTTACCTGGGAGAGACCTGCTTAGCTCTCTCCCTCTGGGCAATTGTGAGCGTTAATAAAGCATCTGACTTGCTGTACCTAAACAAATAGTGAGAACTCTGTTTTTCTCCGACAGGCCCCACACTACAAGAAGGATGTGGAAAAATTGGAAAGAGTCCAGTGGAGAGCAACAAAAATGATTAGGGGTCTGGAGCACATGACTTATGAGGAGAGGCTGAGGGAACTGGGATTGTTTAGTCTCCAGAAGAGAAGAATGAGGGGGGATTTGATAGCAGCCTTCAACTACGTGAAGGGGGGTTCCAAAGAGGATGGAGCTCGGTTGTTCTCAGTGGTGGCAGATGACAGAACAAGGAGCAATGGTCTCAAGTTGCAGTGGGGGAGGTCCAGGTTGGATATTAGGAAACACTATTTCACTAGGAGGGTGGTGAAGCACTGGAATGCGTTAACTAGGGAGGTGGTGGAGTCTCCTTCCTTGGAGGTTTTTAAGGCCCGGCTTGACAAAGCCCTGGCTGGGATGATTTAGTTGGGAATTGGTCCTGCTTTGAGGACGGGGTTGGAGTAGATGACCTCTTGAGGTCCCTTCCAACCCTGATATTCTATGATTCTATGATTCTATGAAAGTCACAGGGGTCTCTGAGGTTTCCCTGGCCCTAAGCCCCTGTCCTGCCTGGCTGATGTCAGCATCTCTCTCTGAGGTTACCACCTCCCTAACACCTTTGACCAATAGGCTGAGGTCCTGAAAAGGCCTTTGTGATGTCACTGCCACACCCACCCATCCCAGGAAGTGCTCATGTCCTGCTGCTGGCCTGACACTTTGAAGGTTTGAGCTACGCTCTGTGGATCACACCACAAAATTCATCTTCATTCTAGGAAGCAAGCTAGCTAGACAGTAAAACATCAGAGGCTGCTCCCAATACTACACTCAGTGTTTCCAAAAGTAGGAGACTTTCTGGCCAGAAGAGACCTTTACAGCATCTCATCTAACCCCCTCCATATCATAGGCTTCCAGTATAGTACAATAGTTACTTTTTGGGCACACACATTCCAGAAAGGCATCTAGTCTTCAATCAATGACATCAAGAGTTGGAGAATCCACCACTTTCCCTTTTAGTGAGTGCCAGGGGGCTCCATTTCCCCTTCCACTAGCTCCCCATTTACAGTGAGCCAGAGCAGTACCTGCACCAGGGAGAGGGAGTTGCTAAGGCCTCAGAGGAACAGCCCCTGCAGTGTCTCAGGCACATGGCCTAAGTGCCGGATGATGCGGAGCTGGTGCATCCCTTTGGCCGTGAGGTCCTCCTCCTGCAAGGGAACGAGAACCTGTCAGAGACTCAAATGCCCCGAGGAATCAGGGGCAATTAAGGACACCTGGAACCAGAAGTATTTACACCCAGCACCTGCCCACCACTGAGGGATGAATTCACCTCCTGAACCCCAGAATGGAGTCGTCTTCTCCTTTCTAGTAATCTCCAGTGCCAACCCCCGTCCTTGTAGGGTGAGCTCCTGCTACCTCCCCCTCAGTGCCCATGACAGCTGTTCCACCTCCAAACCACAGCTCAAGTTATCAGAACCCTCTTCTCCACCCCCACCCAGGTTGGCCAGGGAGGCGGCTCTAGCAGGGGGGGCAGGTGGGATTCTGCCAGCAGTGAAGTGGGTTGCGGGGAGGTTGAGATCTTGCCCCAATCATCCCAGACACTAATGCTAAGCCACAGGATGGCAGCATCTAGTGTCATTGGAGTTCAAGCACTATTTCAACCTCACAGTTTTGGATCAACTTCCGACAAGGGGAGGTGAAGAGCACCCCCAGCAACACACACACACACACACACACACACACACACACACACACACACACACACACACCCCACTCCTGGTGGTGGCAGGTGAACAGGAGAAAGGACAAAAGAAGTAAGAGATGAAGAGAAAGGAAGGAGGGATGGAGGAAAAGGTAAAACGAAAATGACAAACACTAATGTCCCCTGTGATTCTACGGGACAAAATCCCACAGAGGGAATAAAATTCTGCCACCTTAACCTAGTGTTTTCCATGCCTAGAATTCAGCTGGCACCAGATGGATCAGACTGAGCAGGTTCCAAAACCTCTTGGAGCCTCTTACCTTCTAAATAGGGACGTCTGTTTTCTAGTAAAATCCGTCAAAGGAAAGGAGAAAACTCCAAAGAGGCTCCTGCTCGCACTCACACATGTGAACACTAATACTCTCTCAGTCCTCAAAGAGAGACCTCGAGAAGGAGACTTGCTGAAGCAATAACAGACACTTGGTGGGATAACTCACATGACTGGAGTACTGTCATGGATGGATATAAACTGTTCAGGAAGGACAGGCAGGGCAGAAAAGGTGGGGGAGTTGCATTGTATGTAAGAGAGGAGTATGAGTGCTCAGAGGTCCGGTATGAAACTGTAGAAAAACCTGAGAGTCTCTGGATAAAGTTGAGAAGTGTGAGCAACAAGGGGGATGTCACGGTTGGAGTCTGGTATAGACCACCAGACCAGGGGGATGAGGTGGACGAGGCTTTCTTCTGGCAACTAGCAGAAGTTGCTAGATCGCAGGCCCTGGTTCTCATGGGAGACTTTAATCACCCTGATATCTGCTAGGAGAGCAATACAGCGGTGCACAGACAATCCAGGAAGTTTTTGGAAAGTGTAGGGCACAATTTCCTGGTGCAAGCGCTGGAGGAACCAACTAGGGGCAGAGCTTTTCTCGACCTGCTGCTCACAAACAGGGAAGAATTAGTAGGGGAAGCAAAAGTGGATGGGAACCTGGGAGGCAGTGACCATGAGATGGTCGAGTTCAGGATCCTGACACAAGGAAGAAAGGAGAGCAGCAGAATACGGACCCTGGACTTCAGAAAAGCAGACTTTGACTCCCTCAGGGAACAGATGGGCAGGATCCCCTGGGAGAATAACATGAAGGGCAAAGGGGTCCAGGAGAGCTGGCTGTATTTTAAAGAATCCTTATTGCGGTTGCAGGAACAAACCATCCCGATGTGTAGAAAGAATAGTAAATATGGCAGGCGACCAGCTTGGCTAAACAGTGAAATCCTTGCTGATCTTAAACGCAAAAAAGAAGCTTACAAGAAGTGGAAGATTGGACAAATGACCAGGGAGGAGTATAAAAATATTGCTCAGGCATGCAGGAGTGAAATCAGGAAGGCCAAATCACACTTGGAGCTGCAGCTAGCAAGAGATGTTAAGAGTAACAAGAAGGGTTTCTTCAGGTATGTTAGCAACAAGAAGAAAGTCAAGGAAAGTGTGGGCCCCTTACTGAATGAGGGAGGCAACCTAGTGACTGAGGATGTGGAAAAAGCTAATGTACTCAATGCTTTTTTTGCCTCTGTCTTCACGAACAAGGTCAGCTCCCAGACTGCTGCACTGGGCAGCACAATATGGGGAGAAGGTGACCAGCCCTCTGTGGAGAAAGAAGTGGTTCGGGACTATTTAGAAAAACTGGACGTGCACAACTCCATGGGGCTGGATGCGCTGCATCCGAAGGTGCTAAAGGACTTGGCGGATGAGATTGCACAGCCATTAGCCATTATTTTTGAAAACTCATGGCGATCGAGGGAGGTCCCGGATGACTGGAAAAAGGCTAATGTAGTGCCCATCTTTAAAAAAGGGAAGGAGGAGGATCCGGGGAACTACAGGCCAGTCAGCCTCACCTCAGTCCCTGGAAAAATCATGGAGCAGGTCCTCAAGGAATCAATTATGAAACACTTAGAGGAGAGGAAAGTGATCAGGAACAGTCAGCATGGATTCACCAAGGGGAAGTCGTGCCTGACTAACCTAATTGCCTTCTATGATGAGATAACTGGCTCTGTGGATGAGGGGAAAGCAGTGGATGTGTTATTCCTTGACTTTAGCAAAGCTTTTGATACGCTCTCCCACAGTATTCTTGCCACCAAGTTAAAGAAGTATGGGATGGATGAATGGACTGTAAGGTGGATAGAAAGCTGGCTGGATCGTCGGGCTCAACGGGTAGTGATCAATGGCTCCATGTCTAGTTGGCAGCCGGTTTCAAGCGGAGTAGTGCCCCAAGGGTCGGTCCTGGGGCCGGTTTTGTTTAATATCTTTATTAATGATCTGGAGGATGGTGTGGACTGCACTCTCAGCAAGTTTGCAGATGACACTAAACTAGGAGGCGTGGTAGATACGCTAGAGGGTAGGGATCGGATACAGAGGGACCTAGACAAATTAGAGGATTGGGCCAAAAAAAACCTGATGAAGTTCAACAAGGACAAGTGCAGAGTCCTGCACTTAGGACGGAAGAATCCCATGCACTGCTACAGACTAGGGACCGAATGGCTAGGTAGCAGTTCTGCAGAAAAGGACCTAGGGGTCACAGTGGACGAGAAGCTGGATATGAGTCAACAGTGTGCTCTTGTTGCCAAGAAGGCTAACGGCATTTTGGGCTGTATAAGTAGGGGCATTGCCAGCAGATCGAGGAACGTGATCGTTCCCCTTTATTCGACATTGGTGAGGCCTCATCTGGAATACTGTGTCCACTTTTGGGCCTGTGGAAGCAGAGAAAGAGCTCACAGGAAGGGGATGCAATGCATGACAGTTTGTTAGCAAGAGTTAGGCTAACTGTAACCCTAATAACGCGAGATTTGTAGAAGCGAGGAATGTGTGAGGCGGGTGAGAAAGAACTGTGTAAGAAGTCATTATGACCTGGTATAGATAAGGTGTAGAAGACCTTGTGTAGATAAGGTATAGAAAATATTGTATGTTGGCAAGAGTCAAAACAAGTGAAGAAATGAGATATCAAGATGGCCTATGTATAAACAAAACGCAGCTGTCCCTCGTTATTTCTGTAATGAAAGGTATAAATGCTTGCTGTAATTAGTTACCTGGGAGAGACCTGCTTAGCTCTCTCCCTCTGGGCAATTGTGAGCGTTAATAAAGCATCTGACTTGCTGTACCTAAACAAATAGTGAGAACTCTGTTTTTCTCCGACAGGCCCCACACTACAAGAAGGATGTGGAAAAATTGGAAAGAGTCCAGTGGAGAGCAACAAAAATGATTAGGGGTCTGGAGCACATGACTTATGAGGAGAGGCTGAGGGAACTGGGATTGTTTAGTCTCCAGAAGAGAAGAATGAGGGGGGATTTGATAGCAGCCTTCAACTACGTGAAGGGGGGTTCCAAAGAGGATGGAGCTCGGTTGTTCTCAGTGGTGGCAGATGACAGAACAAGGAGCAATGGTCTCAAGTTGCAATGGGGGAGGTCCAGGTTGGATATTAGGAAACACTATTTCACTAGGAGGGTGGTGAAGCACTGGAATGCGTTAACTAGGGAGGTGGTGGAGTCTCCTTCCTTGGAGGTTTTTAAGGCCCGGCTTGACAAAGCCCTGGCTGGGATGATTTAGTTGGGAATTGGTCCTGCTTTGAGGACGGGGTTGGAGTAGATGACCTCTTGAGGTCCCTTCCAACCCTGATATTCTATGATTCTATGAAAGTCACAGGGGTCTCTGAGGTTTCCCTGGCCCTAAGCTCCTGTCCTGCCTGGCTGATGTCAGCATCTCTCTCTGAGGTTACCACCTCCCTAACACCTTTGACCAATAGGCTGAGGTCCTGAAAAGGCCTTTGTGATGTCACTGCCACACCCACCCATCCCCGGAAGTGCTAATGTCCTGCTGCTGGCCTGACACTTTGAAGGTTTGAGCTACTCTGTGTGGATCACCCCACTCAATGCGTCTTCATTCTAGGAAGCAAGCCGGCTAGACAGTAAAACATCACAGGCTGCTCCCAATACTACACTCAGTGTTTCCAAAATTTGTAGACTTTATGGCCACAAGAGACCTTTAGAGCATCTCATCTAAGCCCCTGCATATCATAGGCCTCCTGTATAGTACAATAGTTACTTTTTGGGCACACACATTCCAGAAAGGCATCTAGTCTTCATTCAATGACATCAAGAGATGGAGAATCCACCACTTTCCCTTTTAGTGAGTACCAGGGGGCTCCATTTCCCCTTCCACTAGTTCCCCATTTACAGTGAGACAGAGCAGTACCTGCAGCAGGGAGCGGGAGTTGCTGATGGCCTCAGAGGCACAGCCCCTGCAGTGTCTCAGGAATCTGGCGCAAGTGGCGGATGATGCGGAGCTGGTGCATCACTTTTGGCCGTGACGTCCTCCTGCTGCAAGGGAACGAGAACCTGTCAGAGACTCAAACGCCCCGAGGAATCTGGAGGAATTAAGGGCACCTGGAACCAGCAGTATTTCCACCCAGCACCTGCCGACCACTGAGGGATAAATTCACCTCCTGAACCCCAGAATGGAGTCTTCTTGTCCTTTCTAGTAACCTCCAGTGCCAACCCCCCTCCTTGAAGGATGAGCTCCTGCTATCTCCCCCTCAGTGCCCTTGACAGCTGTTCCACCTCCAAACCACAGCTCAAGTTATTAGTACCTTTGGACACAGACTGGCTAACCTAGTGAGGAGGGCTTTAAACTAGGTTCGACGGGGACAGGTGAGACCGGGGAGATGGGTCAAAAACGAGAGGGAGTGTGGGCTATATTGTCAGAGAGAAAGGAGGGTCAGGACAAAACTGGGAGGAAAGATCAAACCAGTATCTTAGATGCCTATATACAAATGCGAGAAGTATGGGGAATAAGCAGGAAGAACTGGAAGTGCTAATAAATAAATACAACTATGACATTGTTGGCATCACTGAAACTTGGTGGGATAATACACGTGATTGGAATGTTGGTGTGGATGGGTACAGCTTGCTCAGGAAGGATAGACAGGGGAAAAAGGGAGGAGGTGTTGCCTTGTATATTAAAAATGTACACACTTGGACTGAGGTAGAGATGGACATAGGAGACGTTGAGAGTCTCTGGGTTAGGCTAAAAGGGGTAAAAAACAAGGGAGATGTCATGCTAGGAGTCTACTACAGGCCACCTAACCAGGTGGAAGAGGTGGATGAGGCTTTTTTTAAGCAACTAACAAAATCATCCAAAGCCCAAGATTTGGTGGTGATGGGGGACTTCAACTATCCGGCTATATGTTGGGAAAATAACACAGCGGGGCACAGACTATCCAACAAATTCCTGGACTGCATTGGAGACAACTTTTTATTTCAGAAGGTTGAAAAAGCTACTGGGGGGAAGCTGTTCTAGACTTGATTTTAACAAATAGGGAGGAACTCGATGAGAATTTGAAAGTAGAAGGCAGCCTGGGTGAAAGTGATCATGAAATCATAGAGTTTGCAATTCTAAGGAAGGGTAGAAGGGAGAACAGCAAAATAGAGACAATGGATTTCAGGAAGGCAGATTTTGGTAAGCTCAGAGAGCTGATAGGTAAGGTCCCATGGGAATCAAGACTGAGGGGAAAAACAACTGAGGAGAGTTGGCAGTTTTTCAAAGGGACACTATTAAGGGCCCAAAAGCAAGCTATTCCGCTGGTTAGGAAAGATAGAAAATGTGGCAAAAGACCACCTTGGCTTAACCATGAGATCTTGCATGATCTAAAAAATAAAAAGGAGTCATATAAAAAATGGAAACTGGGACAGATTACAAAGGATGAATATAGGCAAACAACACAGGAATGCAGGGGCAAGATTAGAAAGGCAAAGGCACAAAATGAGCTCAAACTAGCTACGGGAATAAAGGGAAACAAGAAGACTTTTTATCAATACATTAGAAGCAAGAGGAAGACCAAAGACAGGGTAGGCCCACTGCTTAGTGAAGAGGGAGAAACAGTAACAGGAAACTTGGAAATGGCGGAGATGCTTAATGACTTCTTTGTTTCGGTCTTCACCGAGAAGTCTGAAGGAATGCCTAACCTAGTGAATGCTAATGGGAAGGGGGTAGGTTTAGCAGATAAAATAAAAAAAGAACAAGTTAAAAATCACTTAGAAAAGTTAGATGCCTGCAAGTCACCCGGGCCTGATGAAATGCATCCTAGAATACTCAAGGAGCTAATAGAGGAGGTATCTGAGCCTCTAGCTATTATCTTTGGAAAATCATGGGAGACGGGAGAGATTCCAGAAGACTGGAAAAGGGCAAATATAGTGCCCATCTATAAAAAGGGAAATAAAAACAACCCAGGAAACTACAGACCCCAGTGAGTTTAACTTCTGTGCCAGGGAAGATAATGGAGCAAGTAATTAAGGAAATCATCTGCAAACACTTGGAAGGTGGTAAGGTGATAGGGAACAGCCAGCATGGATTTGTGAAGAACAAATCATGTCAAACCAATCTGATAGCTTTCTTTGATAGGATAACGAGCCTTGTGGATAAGGGTGAGGCTGTGGATGTGGTATACCTAGACCTTAGTAAGGCATTTGATACGGTCTCGCATGATATTCTTATTGATAAACTAGGCAAATACAATTTAGATGGGGCTACTATAAGGTGGGTGCATAACTGGCTGGATAACCGTACTCAGAGAGTTGTTATTAATAGTTCCCAATCCTGCTGGAAAGCCATAACGAGTGGGGTATCGCAGGGGTCTGTTTTGGGACCGGCGCTGTTCAATATCTTCATCAACGACTTAGATATTGGCATAGAAAGTACGCTTATTAAGTTTGCGGATGATACCAAACTGGGAGGGATTGCAACTGCTTTGGAGGACAGGGTCATAATTCAAAATGATCTGGACAAATTGGAGAAATGGTCTGAGTTAAACAGGATGAAGTTTAACAAAGACAAATGCAAAGTGCTCCACTTAGGAAGGAACAATCAGTTTCACACATACAGAATGGGAAGAGACTGTCTAGGAAGGAGTACGGCAGAAAGGGATCTAGGGGTTATAGTGGACCACAAGCTAAATATGAGTCAACAGTGTGATGCTGTTGCAAAAAAAGCAAACCTGATTCTGGGATGTATTAACAGGTGTGTTGTGAGCAAGACACGAGAAGTCATTCTTCCGCTCTACTCTGCTCTGGTTAGGCCTCAGCTGGAGTATTGTGTCCAGTTCTGGGCACCGCATTTTAAAAAAGATGTGGAGAAATTGGAAAGGGTCCAGAGAAGAGCAACAAGAATGATTAAAGGTCTTGAGAACATGACCTATGAAGGAAGGCTGAAAGAATTGGCTTTGTTTAGTTTGGAAAAGAGAAGACTGAGAGGAGACATGATAGCAGTTTTCAGGTATTTAAAAGGGTGTCATAAGGAGGAGGGAGAAAACTTGTTCACCTTAGCCTCTAAGGATAGAACCAGAAGCAATGGGTTTAAAGTGCAGCAAGGGAGGTCTAGGTTGGACATTAGGAAAAAGTTCCTAACTGTCAGGGTGGTTAAACACTGGAATAAATTGCCGAGGGAGGTTGTGGAATCTCCATCTCTTGAGATATTTAAGAGTAGGTTAGATAAATGTCTATCAGGGATGGTCTAGATGGTATTTGGTCCTGCCACGCGGGCAGGGGACTGGACTCGATGACCTCTCGAGGTCCCTTCCAGTCCGATAATCTATGAATGTATGAAAAAAACACTGTTCTCCACCCCCACCCAGGTTGGCCAGGGAGGCGGCTCTAGCAGGGGGGGCAGGAGGGATTCTGGCAGCAGTGAAGTGGGTTGCGGGGAAGTTGAGATCTTCACCCAAGTCATCCCAGACACTAATGCTAAGCCACAGGATGGCAGCATCTACTGTTAGTGGAGTCCAAACACTATTTCAACCCCACAGTTTTCGAGGAACAGGAGAAAGGACAAAAGAAGTAAGAGATGAAGAGAAAGGAAGGAGGGATGGAGGAAAAGGTAAAACAAAAAGGACAAACCCTAATGTCCCCAGTGATTCTACGGCACAAAATCCAAGGGATGGAATAAAATTCTGCCATCTTAAACTACTGTTTTCCATGCCTAGAATTCAGCTGGCACCACGTGGATCAGACTGAGCAGCTGCCAAAACCTCTTGGAGGCTCTTACCTTCTAAACAGGGACGTCTGTTTTCTAGTAAAATCAGTAAAAGGAAAGGAGAAAACTCGAAAGAGGCTCCTGCACGCACTCACGTACGTGAACCCTAATATTCTCTCAGTCCTCAAAGAAAGACCCCGAGAAGGAGACTTGCTGAAGCAAAGCCACAGGGTCTCTGAGGTTTCCCTGGCCCTGTGCTCCTGTCCTGCCAGGCTGATGTCAGCATCTCTCTCTGAGGTCACCACCTCCCTAACACATTTGACCAATAAGCTGACATCCTGCAAAAGGCCTTTGTGATGTCACTGCCACACCCAACCAAACCCTCAAGTGCTAATGTCCTGCTGCTGGCCTGACACTTTGAAGGTTTGAGGTTGTCATAACTATAAAGGGAAGGGTAACAGCTGTCCTGTGTACAGTACTATAAAATCCTCCTGGCCAGAGACTCCAAAATCCTTTTCCCTGTAAAGGGTTAAGAAGCTCAGGTAACCTGGCTGGCATCTGACCTAAAGGACCAATAAGGGGACAAGATACTTTCAAATCTTGGGGAGGGGAAGGCTTTTGTTTGTGTTCTTTGTTTGTGTGGGTGTTCGCCCTCGGGACTGAGAGGGACCAGACATCAATCCAGGTTCTCCACATCTTTCTAAACAAGTCTCTCCTATTTCAAACAAGGCGTGTTAGTTTTCCTTTGTTTTCTCAACTTGTAAATGTACCTTTTACTAGAGTGTTTATCTTTGTTTGCTGTACTTTGAACCTAAGACTAGAGGGGAGTCCTCTGAGCTCTTTAAGTTTGATTACCCTGTAAGGTTAATTTACATACTGATTTTACAGAGATGATTTTTACCTTTTTCTTTAATTAAAAGCCTTATTTATAAGAACCTGATTGATTTTTCCTTGTTTTAAGATCCAAGGAGTTTGGATTTGATTCACCAGGAGTTGGTGGGAGGAAGGAGGGGGGATGGTTAATTTCTCCTTGTTTTAAGATCCAAGGGGGTTGGATCTGTATTCACCAGGGAATTGGTGAAAGGTTTCTCAAGGCTACCTAGGGGAGGAAATTAGCCTTGGGATGGTGGTTAAGCTTAGAAGTTTTCATGCAGGCCCCTACATTTGTACCCTAAACTTCAAAGTGGGGATACAGCCTTGACACAGGTACTCTCTGTGGATCACCTCACTCAATGCGTCTTCATTCTAGGAAGCAAGCCGGCTAGACAGTAAAACATCACAGGCTGCTCCCAATACTTCACTCAGTGTTTCCAAAATTTGTAGACTTTATGGCCACAAGAGACCTTTAGAGCATCTCATCTAAGCCCCTGCATATCATAGGCCTCCTGTATAGTACAATAGTTACTTTTTGGGCACACACATTCCAGAAAGGCATCTAGTCTTCATTCAATGACATCAAGAGATGGAGAATCCACCACTTTCCCTTTTAGTGAGTGCCAGGGGGCTCCATTTCCCCTTCCACTAGTTCCCCATTTACAGTGAGACAGAGCAGTACCTGCAGCAGGGAGCGGGAGTTGCTGAAAGACTCAGAGGAACAACCCATGCAGTGTCTCAGGCACCTGGCGCAAGTGGCGGATGATGCGGGTGCATCACTTTGGCCGTGACGTCCTCCTGCTGCAAGGGAACGAGAACCTGTCAGAGACTCAAACGCCCCGAGGAATCAGGGGGAATTAAGGGCACCGGGAACCAGCAGTATTTCCACTCAGCACCTGCCCACCGCTGAGGGATGAATTCACCTCCTGAACCCCAGAATGGAGTCGTCTTCTCCTTTCTAGTAACCTCCAGTGCCAAATCCCCTCCTTGAAGGGTGAGCTGCTGCTACCTCCCTCTCAGTGCCCTTGACAGATGTTCCACCACCAAACCACAGCTCAAGTTATCAGAACCCTCTTCTCCACCCCCACCCAGGTTGGCCAGGGAGGCGGCTCTAGCAGGGGTGGCAGGAGGGATTCTGCCAGCACTGAAGTGGTTTCCGGGGAGGTTGAGATCTTGCCCCAAGTCATCCCAGCCACCAATGCTAATCCACACGATGGCAGCATCTAGTGTCAGTGGAGTCCAAGCACTATTTCAACCACACAGGTTTGGATGAACTCCCCACAAAGGGAGGTGAAGAGCACCCCCAGCAACACACAAACACACACAGACACACAAACCACTCCCGGTGGTGGGAGGGGAACAGGAGAAAGGACAAAAGAAGTAAGAGATGAAGAGAAAGGAAGGAGGGATGGAGGAAAAGGTAAAAGGAAAAGGACAAACCCTAATGTCCCCATGTCGGACATCAGGAATGGTAACATACATAAGCCAGTATGTGAACACTTCAATCTCCCTGGTCATTCTATTACAGATTTAAAAGTCACTATCATTGAACAAAAAAACTTCAGAAACAGACTTCAAAGAGAAACAGCAGAACTAAAATTCATTTGCAAATTCAACACCATTAATCTGGGCTTGAATAGGGACTGGGAGTGGCTGGCTCACTACAGAAGCAGCTTTTCCTCTCCTGGAATTGACACCTCCTCATCTATTATTTGGAGTGGACTACATCCACCCTGATTTTTGAATTGGCCCTGTCAACACTGGTTCTCCACTTGTGAAGTAACTCCCTGCTCTCCATGTGTCAGTATATAATGCCTGCATCTGTAACTTTCACTCTATGCATCCGAAGAAGTGAGGTTTTTACTCACGAAAGCTTATGCCCAAATAAATCTGTTAGTCTTTAAGGTGCCACCAGACTGCTTGTTGTTTTCCTAATATCCCCAGTGATTCTACGGGACAAAATCCAAGGGAGGGAATAAAATTCTGCCACCTTAAACTAGTGTTTTCCATGCCTAGAATTCAGATGGCACCAGGTGGATCAGACTGAACAGGTTACAAACCTCTCCGAGGCACTTACTTTCTCAACAGGGACTTCTGTTTTCTAGTAAAATGGGTAAAAGGAAAGGAGAAAACTCGAAAGAGGCTCCTGCTCACACTCACATATGTGAACCCTAATACTCTCTCAGTCCTCAAAGAGAGCTCGAGAAGGAGACTTGCTGAAGCAAAGCCACAGGGTTCTCTGAGGTTTCCCTGGCCCTGCGCCCCTGTTTTGCCTGGCTAATGTGAGCATCTCTCTCTGAGGTCACCACCTCCCTAACAACTTTGACCAATAGGCTGAGCTCCTGCAAAAGGCCTTTGTGATGTCACTGCCACACCCACCCATCCCCTGAAGTGCTAATGTCCTGCTGCTGGCCTGACACTTTGAAGGTTTGAGCTACTCTCTGTGGATCACCCCACTCAATGCGTCTTCATTCTAGGAAGCAAGCCGGTTAGACAGTAAAACATTAGAGGCTGCTCCCAATGCTACACTCAGTGTTTCCAAAATTAATACACTTTATGGCCAGAAGAGACCTTTAGAGCATCTCATCTAACCCCCTGCATATCATAGGCTTCCTGTATAGGACAATAGTTACTTCTTGGGCACAAACATTCCAGAAAGGCATCTAGTTTCATTCAATGACTTCAAGAGATGGAGAATCCACCACTTTCCCTTTCACTGAGTGCCAGGGGCTCCATTTCCCCTTCCACTAGCTCCCCATTTACAGTGAGCCAGAGCAGTACCTGCAACAGAGAGCGGGAGTTGCTGAAGGCCTCAGAGGCACAACCCCTGCAGTGTCTCTGGCACCTGGCGCAAGTGATGGATGATGCGGAGCTGGTGCCTCACTTTGGCCGTGACGCCCTCCTGCTGCAAGGGAATGAGAACCTGTCAGACTCAAACGCCCCGAGGAATCAGGGGGAATTAAGGGCACCTGGAACCAGCAGTATTTCCACTCAGCACCTGCCCAACACTGAGGGATAAATTCACCTCCTGAAACTCAGAATGGAGTCTTCTTGTCCTTTCTAGTAACCTCCAGTGCCAATCCCCCTCCTTCTAGGGTGAGCTCCTGCTACCTCCCCCTCAGTGTCCTTCACAGCTGTTCCACCTCCAAACCACAGCTTAAGTCATCAGAAACCTCTTCTAGACCCCCACCAAGGTTGGGCTGGGAGGCGGGTCTAGCAGTGGGGGCAGGAGGGATTCTGGCAGCAGTGAAGTGGGTTGCGGGGAGGTTGAGATCTTGCCCAAGTCATCCGAGACACTAACGCTAAGCCACAGGATGGCAGCATCTAGTGTCTGTGGAGTCCAAGCACTATTTCAACCCCACAGTTTTGGATGAACTTCCCACAAGAGGAGGTGAAGATCACCCCCAGCAACACACACACACACACACACACACACACACACACACACACACACACCACTCCTGGTGGTGGGAGGGGAACAGGAGAAAGGACAAAAGAAGTAAGAGATGAAGAGAAAGGAAGGAGGGATGGTGGAAAAGGTAAAACGAAAAGGACAAACCCTAATGTCCCCAGTGATTCCACGGGACAACATCCCGTGTGGACTACAAAATTCTGTCACCTTGAACTAGTGTTTTCCATGCCTAGAATTCAACGGGCACCAGGTGGATCAGACTGAGCAGGTTCAAAAACCTCTTGGAGGCTCTTACCTTCTAAACAGGGACGTCTGTTTTCTAGTAAAATCAGTAAAAGGGAAGGAGAAAACTCGAAAGAGGCTCCTGCTCGCACTCACATACGTGAACCCTAATACTCTCTCAGTACTCAAAGAGAGACCTCGAGAAGGAGACTTGCTAAAGCAAAGCCACAGGGGTCTCTGAGGTTTCCCTGGCCCTGCGCCCCTGACTGATGTCAGCATCTCTCTCTGAGGTCACCACCTCCCTAACACCTTTGACCAATACGCTGAGATACTGCATGTAGCGGGGCGGCCTGGCTCCCAGGCGCCCCAGGAAGTCAAGGCCACCGCGGCCTGTCCCCACCCCCCGGAAGTCAAGGGGCGGGACAGGAAGTATAAAGGCCAAGCCACAGCGCTCAGTAGCTGGCCGGCAGCGGGAGAGGACAGACGCTGGTGCCCGAGCTCCCGCGGACCTGAGCCTGCCGAGAGCCCGGTATCCTGAGGAACGGTCTGAGCTTCCCCCGCCAAGGGCCCAGAGGGAGTGACAGACCTACCTGCTGCTCGGGGCCCGGAGGAGCCCATGATCTGCGACCCAGCAGACGGAACTCAGGAGGAACAGGTACCCATGGAGGAGGAGATGGGAAGTGGCCCGGGGATAGCAGACCCCGAACCCATGTCAGTGTGTTGCGGTCAGGATCCCCACTGACTGCGCGGCAGACGGACTGCTGCGGATAGGGCCCCGGGCTGGAACACAGTGGAGTGGGTGGGCCTGTGTTCCCCCCTGCCACCCCGTGCTGGGAGGCAGTCTCTCCTCCTCCTTCTCCAAGGGGCCTGGGCCTCTGACTGACGATTGGTTTGCTGCCCCGCCCTGACCTAGGGCCTGGGCTAACCCAAACTGACCCAGCTCCTGCTACAAGGCCTGGGCCGCTGACTGACTACTGGTTTGTTCCCCGCCCTGACCCAGGGCCGGAGCTGTTCATTGTGTGCTCAGTCCCTGCATAAGGGCCTGAGCTCTGAACTGTTGATTGTGTGCTCAGTCCCTGCATAAGGGCCTGAGCTCTGAACTGTTCATTGTGTGTTCAGTCCCTGCACAAAGGCCTGAGCGCCGAACTGCTAATTGTGTGCTCAGCCCCTACCCAAAGGTCTGGGCCCTAACTGTTATTCGCTTTGTAGCGGGGCGGCCTGGCTCCCAGGTACCCCAGGAAGGGACGAGCCCCACCCCGGAACTACTACACTGCAAAAGGCCTTTGTGATGTCACTGCCACACCCACCCATGCCCTGAAGTGCTAATGTCCTGCTGCTGGCCTGACACTTTGAAGGTTTCAGCTACTCTCTGTGGATCACCCCACTCGATGCGTCTTCATTCTAGGAAGCAAGCCGGCTAGACAGTAAAGCATCAGAGGCTGCTCCCAATGCTACACTCAGTGTTTCCAAAATTACTACACTTTATGGCCAGAAGAGACCTTTAGAGCATCTCATCTAAGCCCCTGCATATCATAGGCCTCCTGTATAGTACAATAGTTACTTTTTGGGCACACACATTCCAGAAAGGCATCTAGTCTTCATTCAATGACATAGAGAGATGGAGAATCCACCACTTTCCCTTTTAGTGAGTGCCAGGGGGCTCCATTTCCCCTTCCACTAGTTCCCCATTTACAGTGAGACAGAGCAGTACCTGCAGCAGGGAGCGGGAGTTGCTGAAAGACTCAGAGGAACAACCCATGCAGTGTCTCAGGCACCTGGCGCAAGTGGCGGATGATGCGGGTGCATCACTTTTGCCGTCACGTCCTCCTGCTGCAAGGGAACGAGAACCTGTCAGAGACTCAAATGCCCCGAGGAATCAGGGGGAATTAAGGACACTGGGAACCAGCAGTATTTCCACTCAGCACCTGCCCACCACTGAGGGATGAATTCACTTCCTGAACCCCAGAATGGAGTCTTCTTGTCATTTCTAGTAACCTCCAGTGCCAAATCCCCTCCTTGAAGGGTGAGCTGCTGCTACCTCCCTCTCAGTGCCCTTGACAGATGTTCCACCACCAAACCACAGCTCAAGTTATCAGAACCATCTTCTCCACCCCCACCCAGGTTGGCCAGGGAGGCGGCTCTAGCAGGGGTGGCAGGAGGGATTCTGCCAGCAGTGAAGTGGGTTCCGGGGAGGTTGAGATCTTGCCCCAAGTCATCCCAGACACCAATGCTAATCCACACGATGGCAGCATCTAGTATCAGTGGAGTCCAAGCACTATTTCAACCACACAGGTTTGGATGAACTCCCCACAAAGGGAGGTGAAGAGCACCCCCAGCAACACACAAACACACACACACACACAAACCACTCCCGGTGGTGGGAGGGGAACAGGAGAAAGGACAAAAGAAGTAAGAGATGAAGAGAAAGGAAGGAGGGAGGGAGGAAAAGGTAAAACGAAAAGGACAAACACTAATGTCCCCAGTGATTCTACGGGACAAAATCACAGGGAGGGAATAAAATTCTGCCACCTTGAACTAGTGTTTTCCATGCTTAGAATTCAGCTGGCACCAGGTGGATCAGACTGAACAGGATACAAACCTCTCCGAGGCACGTACTTTCCTCAAAGAGAGACCTCAAGGAGGAGACTTGCTGAAGCAAAGCCAGAGGGGTCTCTGAGGTTTCCCTGGCCCTCATGTCAGCATCTCTCTCTGATGTCAGCATCTCTCTCTGAGGTCACCACCTCCCTAACACATTTGACCAATAAGCTGACGTCCTGCAAAAGGCCTTTGTGATGTCACTGCCACACCCAACCAAACCCTGAAGTGCTAATGTCCTCCTGCTGGCCTGACACTTTGAAGGTTTGAGCTACTCTGTGTGAATCACCCCACTCAATGGGTCTTCATTCTAGGAAGCAAGCCGGCTAGACGGTAAAACATCAAAGGCTGCTCCCAATGCTACACTCCGTGTTTCCAAAATTACTACACTTTATGGCCAGAAGAAACCTTTAGAGCATCTAATCTAAGCCCCTGCATATCATGGGCTTCCTGTATAGTACAATAGTTACTTTTTGGGTACAAACATTCCAGAAAGGTATCTAGTCTAAATTAAATGACATTAAGAGATGGAGAATCCATCACTTTCCCTTTTAGTGAGTGCCAGGGGGCTCCATTTCCCCTTCCACTAGCTCCCCATTTACAGTGAGCCAGAGCAGTACCTGCAGCAGGGAGCGGGAGTTCCTGAAGGCCTCAGAGGCGCAGCCCCTGCAGTGTCTCAGGCACGTGGCGTAAGTGCAGGATGATGCGGAGCTGGTGCATCATTTTGGCCGTGACTTCCTCCTGCTGCAAGGGAACGAGAACCTGTCAGAGACTCAAACGCCCCGAGGAATCAGGGGGAATTAAGGGAACCTGGAACCAGCAGTATTTCCACCCAGCACCTGCCCATCAATGAGAGATGAATTCACCTCCTGAACCCCAAAATGGAGTCTTCTTGTCCTTTCTAGAAACCTCCAGAGCCAACCCCCCTCCTTGTAGGGTGAGCTCCTGCTACCTCCTGCTCAGTGCCCTTCACAGATATTCCACCTCCAAACCACAGCTCAAGTCATCAGAACCCTCTTCTCCACCCCGACACAGGTTGGGCTGGGAGGCGGCTCTAACAGGGTGTGCAGGAGGGATTCTGACAGCAGTGAAGTAGGTTGCAGGGAGGTTGAGATCTTGACCCAAGTCATCCCAGACACTAATGCTAAGTCACACAATGGCAGCATCTACTGTCAGTGGGGTCCAAGCACTATTTCAACCCCACAGTTTTGGATCAACTCCCCACAAGGGGAGGAGAAGAGAACCATCAGCACCACACACACACACACACACACACACACACACACACACACACACACACCACACTCCTGGTGGTGTGAGGGGAACAAGAGAAAGGACAAAAGAAGTAAGAGATGAAGAGAAAGGAAGGAGGGATGGAGGAAAAGGGAAAAGGAAAAGGACAAACCCTAATGTCCCCATGTCGGACATCAGGAATGGTAACATACATAAGCCAGTATGTGAACACTTCAATCTCCCTGGTCATTCTATTACAGATTTAAAAGTCACTATCATTGAACAAAAAAAACTTCAGAAACAGACTTCAAAGAGAAACAGCAGAACTAAAATTCATTTGCAAATTCAACACCATTAATCTGGGCTTGAATAGGGACTGGGAGTGGCTGGCTCACTACAGAAGCAGCTTTTCCTCTCCTGGAATTGACACCTCCTCATCTATTATTGGGAGTGGACTACATCCACCCTGATTTTTGAATTGGCCCTGTCAACACTGGTTCTCCACTTGTGAAGTAACTCCCTGCTCTCCATGTGTCAGTATATAATGCCTGCATCTGTAACTTTCACTCTATGCATCCGAAGAAGTGAGGTTTTTACTCACGAAAGCTTATGCCCAAATAAATCTGTTAGTCTTTAAGGTGCCACCAGACTCCTTGTTGTTTTTGTAGATACAGACTAACATGGCTACCCCCTGATACTTGACACCATGCAAGGCACTAAATTTAGCCGTATGGAGTGGAAATCCATCAACCTCAACAAAAAACTTGCACAGATACAGACAGACATCATCTTCCTCTCCAAATGCAAACAGATGGACATCATACCAAAAGGACTGAAGGTAAAAAATCCATTGCAATCAACATACTACACTGAGTATGGTGAGAGATTGTGCCACACACTCTCTCAAAGAAACTGAGGAACCACCTGATCAGCATCCTGTACAGCAGACAGGAGAAGATCAAGAATGAGCTCTCAGAACTGGAGACTCTCATACAATACCAGCCTTCTACACAAACTTCCACGTGGCTGGACTTTACAAAAATGAGACAAGCCATTTACAATGCACACTTCACTTCTCTACAGAGGAAAAAGGACTGTAAGTTATCTAAACTAATACCTGCCACTAGGGGCTATAACAATGGTACCCTCAACTCATCTAACAACATTGTCAATCTTTCCAACCACACGCTTAGCCCAGCAGAAGAGTCTGTCCTATCTTGGGGACTCTCTTTCTGTCCCACCGTCCCCACGAACATGATACAGTTCTGCGGTGATCTGGAAGCCTACTTTCCTCGTCTCCGACTCAAGGAATATTTTCAACGCACCACTGAACAGTGCACTGACCCACAGGAACCCTCCTACCAACACTACAAAAAGAACAATTCTGCGTGGACTCCTCCTGACGGTCGAAATGACAGACTGGACCTCTACATAGAGTGTTTCCGCAGACGTGCACAGGCTGAAATTGTGGACAAACAACATCACTTGTCCCATAACCTCAGCCGTACAGAACGCAATGCCATCCACAGCCTCAGAAACAACTCTGACATTATCATCAAAGGGGCTGACAAAGGAGGTGCTGTAGTCATAATGAACAGGTCAGATTATGAACAGGAGGCTGCCAGGCAACTCTCCAAGACCACATTCTACAGGCCACTATCCTCTGATCCCACTGAGGAATACCAAAAGAAACTACACCATCTGCTCAAGAAACTCCCAGCTACAGTACGGGAACAAATCTACATGGACACACCCCCAGAACCCCGACCAGGGGTATTCTATCTGCTACCCAAGATCCATAAACCCGGAAACCCTGGACGCCCCATCATCTCAGGCATTGGCACTCTGACGGCAGGATTATCTGGCTATTTGGCCTCTCTCCTCAGGCCCTATGCTACCAGCACTCCCAGCTATCTTCGAGACACCACCAACTTCCTGAGGAAACTACAATGCATTGATGTTCTTCCTGGAAACACCATCCTGGCCACCATGCATGTAGAAGCACTTTATACCAATATTCTACATGAGGATGGACTACAAGCTGTCAGGAACAGTATCCCTGATGAGGCCACAGCAAGCCTGGTGGCTGAGCTTTGTGACTTTGTCCTCACCCACAACCACTTCAGATTTGGGGACAATTTATACCTTCAAGTCAGTGGCACTGCTATGGGTACTCGCATGGCCCCACAGTATGCCAACATTTTCATGGCTGACTTAGAACAACGCTTCCTCAGCTCTCGTCCCCTAGTGCCCCTCCTCTACTTGCGCTACATTGACGACATCTTCATCATATGGACCCACGGAAAGGAGGCCCTTGAAGAATTCCACCTAGACTTCAACAATTTCCACCCCACCATCAACCTCAGCCTGGACCAGTCCACACAAGAGATCCACTTCCTGGACACTACAGTACAAATAAGTGATGGTCACATAAACACCACCCTATACCGGAAACCTACTGACCGCTATACATACCTACATGCCTCCGGCTTCCATCCAAGACACATCACACGATCCATTGTCTACAGCCAAGCCCTAAGATACAACCGAATTTGCTCCAACCCCTCAGACAGAGACAAACACCTACAAGATCTTTATCAAGCATTCGTAAAACTACAATACCCACCTGGGGAAGTGAGGAAACAGATTGACAGAGCAAGACGGGTACCCAGAAATCACCTACTACAGGACAGGCCCAACAAGGACAATAACAGAACACCACTGGCCATCACATACAGCCCCCAGCTAAAACCTCTCCAGCGCATTATCCACGATCTACAACCTATCCTGGAAAATGATCCCTCACTCTCACAGACCTTGGGAGGCAGGCCAGTCCTCGCTTACAGACAACCCCCCAACCTGAAGCAAATACTCACCAGCAACTACACACCACACCACAGAAACACCAACCCAGGAACCTATCCCCGTAGCAAACCTCGTTGCCTACTCTGTCCCCATATCTACTCTGGCAACAGCATCAGAGGACCCAACCACATCAGCCACACCATCAGGGACTCATTCACCTGCACATCCACTAATGTCATATATGCCATCATGTGCCAGCAATGCCCCTCTCCCATGTACATTGGCCAAACCGGACAGTCCCTCCGCAAAAGAATAAATGGACACAAATCGGACATCAGGAGTGGTAACATACATAAGCCAGTAAGTGAACACTTCAATCTCCCTGGTCATTCTATTACAGATTTAAAAGTCACTATCATTGAACAAAAAAACTTCAGAAACAGACTTCAAAGAGAAACAGCAGAACTAAAATTCATTTGCAAATTCAACACCATTAATCTGGGCTTGAATAGGGACTGGGAGTGGCTGGCTCACTACAGAAGCAGCTTTTCCTCTCCTGGAATTGACACCTCCTCATCTATTATTTGGAGTGGACTACATCCACCCTGATTTTTGAATTGGCCCTGTCAACACTGGTTCTCCACTTGTGAAGTAACTCCCTGCTCTCCATGTGTCAGTATATAATGCCTGCATCTGTAACTTTCACTCTATGCATCCGAAGAAGTGAGGTTTTTACTCACGAAAGCTTATGCCCAAATAAATCTGTTAGTCTTTAAGGTGCCACCAGACTCCTTGTTGTTTTCCTAATATCCCCAGTGATTCTACGGGACAAAATCCAAGGGAGGGAATAAAATTCTGCCACCTTAAACTAGTGTTTTCCATGCCTAGAATTCAGATGGCACCAGGTGGATCAGACTGAACAGGTTACAAACCTCTCCGAGGCACTTACTTTCTCAACAGGGACTTCTGTTTTCTAGTAAAATGGGTAAAAGGAAAGGAGAAAACTCGAAAGAGGCTCCTGCTCACACTCACATATGTGAACCCTAATACTCTCTCAGTCCTCAAAGAGAGCTCGAGAAGGAGACTTGCTGAAGCAAAGCCACAGGGGTCTCTGAGGTTTCCCTGGCCCTGCGCCCCTGTTTTGCCTGGCTGATGGGAGCATCTCTCTCTGAGGTCACCACCTCCCTAACAACTTTGACCAATAGGCTGAGCTCCTGCAAAAGGCCTTTGTGATGTCACTGCCACACCCACCCATCCCCTGAAGTGCTAATATCCTGCTGCTGGCCTGACACTTTGGAGGTTTGAGCTACTCTCTGTGGATCACCCCACTCAATGCGTCTTCATTCTAGGAAGCAAGCCGGTTAGACAGTAAAACATTAGAGGCTGCTCCCAATGCTACACTCAGTGTTTCCAAAATTAATACACTTTATGGCCAGAAGAGACCTTTAGAGCATCTCATCTAACCCCCTGCATATCATAGGCTTCCTGTATAGGACAATAGTTACTTTTTGGGCACAAACATTCCAGAAAGGCATCTAGTTTCATTCAATGACTTCAACCAAACCCTAAAGTGCTCATGTCCTGCTGCTGGCCTGACACTTTGAAGGTTTGAGCTACGCTCTGTGGATCACACCACAAAATGCATCTTCATTCTAGGAAGCAAGCTAGCTAGACAGTAAAACATCAGAGGCTGCTCCCAATACTACACTCAGTGTTTCCAAAAGTAGGAGACTTTCTGGCCAGAAGAGACCTTTACAGCATCTCATCTAACCCCCTCCATATCATAGGCTTCCAGTATAGTACAATAGTTACTTTTTGGGCACACACATTCCAGAAAGGCATCTAGTCTTCAATCAATGACATCAAGAGTTGGAGAATCCACCACTTTCCCTTTTAGTGAGTGCCAGGGGGCTCCATTTCCCCTTCCACTAGCTCCCCATTTACAGTGAGCCAGAGCAGTACCTGCACCAGGGAGAGGGAGTTGCTAAGGCCTCAGAGGAACAGCCCCTGCAGTGTCTCAGGCACATGGCGTAAGTGCCGGATGATGCGGAGCTGGTGCATCCCTTTGGCCGTGAGGTCCTCCTCCTGCAAGGGAACGAGAACCTGTCAGAGACTCAAATGCCCCGAGGAATCAGGGGCAATTAAGGACACCTGGAACCAGCAGTATTTACACCCAGCACCTGCCCACCACTGAGGGATGAATTCACCTCCTGAACCCCAGAATGGAGTCGTCTTCTCCTTTCTAGTAATCTCCAGTGCCAACCCCCGTCCTTGTAGGGTGAGCTCCTGCTACCTCCCCCTCAGTGCCCTTGACAGCTGTTCCACCTCCAAACCACAGCTCAAGTTATCAGAACCCTCTTCTCCACCCCCACCCAGGTTGGCCAAGGAGGCGGCTCTAGCAGGGGGGCCAGGTGGGATTCTGGCAGCAGTGAAGTGGGTTGCGGGGAGGTTGAGATCTTGCCCCAAGTCATCCCAGACACTAATGCTAAACCACACGATGGCAGCATCTAGTGTCAGTGGAGTCCAAGCACTATTTCAACCATACAGTTTTGGATCAACTCCCAACAAGGGGAGCTGAAGAGCACCATCAGCACCACACACACACACACACACACACACACACACACATATACCACTCCTGGTGGTGGGAGGGGAACAAGAGAAAGGACAAAAGAAGTAAGAGATGAAGAGAAAGGAAGGAGGGATGGAGGAAAAGGTAAAACGAAAAGGACAAACCCTAATGTCCCCAGTGATTCTACCAGACAAAATTACAGGGAGGGATTAAAATTCTGCCACCTTGAACTAGTGTTTTCCATGCCTAGAATTCAGCTGGCACCAGATGGATCAGACTGCAGACTGAGCAGGTTAAAAACCTCTCCAAGGTTCTTACCTTCTCAACAGGCACGTCTGTTTTCTAGTAAAATCAATAAAAGGAGAAACTCGAAAGAGGTTCCTCCTCGCACTCACATACTTGAACCCTAATACTCTCTGAGTCCTAAAAAGGGAGACCTCGAGAAGGAGACTTGCTAAAGCAAAGCCAAAGGGGTCTCTGAGGTTTCCCTGGCCCTGCGCTCCTGTCCTGCCTGGCTGATGTCAGCATCTCTCTCTCAGGTAACCACCTCCCTAACACCTTTGACCCATAGGCTGAGGTCCAGGATAAGGCCTTTGTGATATCACTGCCACACCCAACCAAACCCTAAAGTGCTAATGTCCTGCTACTGGCCTGACACTTTGAAGGTTTGAGCTACTCTCTGTGGATCACCCCACTCAATGCATCCTCATTCTAGGAAGCAAGCGGGCTAGACAGTAAAACATCAGAGGCTGCTCCCAATGCTACACTCAGTGTTTCCAAAATTAGTAGACTTTATGGTCAGAAGAGACCTTTAGAGCATCTAATCTAACCCGCTGCATATCATAGGCTTACTGTATAGTACAATAGTTACTCTTTGGGCACACACATTCCAGAAAGGCATCTAGTCTTCATTCAATGACATCAAGAGATGGAGAATCCACCACTTTCCCTTTTAGTGAGGGCCAGGGGGCTCCATTTCCCCTTCCACTAGCTCCCCATTTACAGTGAGCCAGAGCAGTACCTGCAGCAGGGAGCAGGAGTTGCTGAAGGCCTCAGAGGAACAGCCCCTGCAGTGTCTCAGGCACCTGGCGCAAGTGCCGGATGATACGGAGCTGGTGCATCACTTTGGCCGTGACGTCCTCCTGCTGCAAGGGAACGAGAACCTGTCAGAGACTCAAAGGCCCCGAGGAATCAGGGGGAATTAAGGGCACCTGGAACCAGCAGTATTTCCACCCACCACCTGCCCACCGCTGAGGGATGAATTCACCTCCTGAACCCCAGAATGGAGTCTTCTTGTCCTTTCTAGTATCCTCCAGTGCCAACCCCCCTCCTTGTAGGATTAGCTCCTGCTACCTCCCCCTCAGTGTTCTTCACAGCTGTTCCACCTCCAAACCAAACCTCAAGTTATCAGAACCCTCTTCTGCACCCCCAACCAGGTTGGGCATCGAGGCGGCTCTAGCGGGGCGGGCAGGAGGGATTCTGCCAGAAGTGAAGTGGGTTGAGGGGAGGTTGAGATCTTGCCCCAAGTCATCCCAGACACTAATGCTAAGCCAAAGGATGGCAGCATCTAGTGTCAGTGGAGTCCAAGCACTATTTCAACCATACAGTTTTGGATGAACTCCCCACAAGGGGAGGTGAAGAGCACCCCCAGCAAAACACACACAAACACACACACACACTCACACCACTCCTGGTGGTGAAAGGGGAACAGGAGAAAGGACAAAAGAAGTAAGAGATGAAGAGAAAGGAAGGAGGGATGGAGGAAAAGGTAAAACGAAAAGGACAAACCCTAATGTCCCCAGTGATTCTACGGGACAAAATCCCAGGGAGGGAATAAAATTCTGCCATCTTAAACTACTGTTTTCCATGCCTAGAATTCAGCTGGCACCAGATGGATCAGACTGAGCAGGTTCCAAAACCTCTTGGAGGCTCTTACTTTCTAAACAGGGATGTCTGTTTTCTAGTAAAATCAGTCAAAGGAAAGGAGACAACTCGAAAGAGGCTCCTGCTCTCACTCAAATACGTGAATCCTAATACTCTCTCAGTCCTCAAGAGAAACCTCGAGAAGGAGACTTGCTGAAGCAAAGCCACAGGGGTCTCTGAGGTTTCCCTGGCCCTGTGCTCCTGTCCTCCCAGGCTGATGTCAGCATCTCTCTCGGAGGTCACCACCTCCCTAACACCTTTGACCAATAGGCTGACGTCCTGCAAAAGGCCTTTGTGATATCACTGCCACACCCACCCTTCCCCGGAAGTGCTAATGTCCTGCTGCTGGCCTGACACTTTGAAGGTTTCAGCTACTCTCTGTGGATCACCCCACTCAATGCCTGTTCATTCTAGGAAGCAAGCCGGCTAGACGGTAAAACATCAGAGGCTGCTCCCAATGCTACACTCAGTGTTTCCAAAATTAGGGGACTTTATGGCCAGAAGAGACCTTTAGAGCATCTCATCTAACCCCTTGAAAACCATAGGCTTGCTGTATAGTACAATAGTTACTTTTTGGGCACACACATTGCAGAAAGGCATCTAGTCTTCCTTCAATGACATCAAGAGATGGAGAATCCACCACTTTCCCTTTTAGTGAGGGCCAGGGGGCTCCATTTCCCCTTCCACTAGCTCCCCATTTACAGTGAGACAGAGCAGTACCTGCAGCAGGGAGCGGGAGTTGCTGATGGCCTCAGAGGCACAGCCCCTGCAGTGTCTCAGGAATCTGGCGCAAGTGCCGGATGATGCGGAGCTGGTGCATCACTTTTGGCCGTGACGTCCTCCTGCTGCAAGGGAACGAGAACCTGTCAGAGACTCAAACGCCCCGAGGAATCAGCGGGAATTAAGGGCACCTGGAACCAGCACTACTTCCACCCATCACCTGCCCACCACTGAGGGATAAATTCACCTCCTGAACCCCAGAATGGAGTCTTCTTGTCCTTTCTAGTAACCTCCAGTGCCAAATCCCCTCCTTGAAGGGTGAGCTGCTGCTACCTCCCTCTCAGTGCCCTTGATAGATGTTCCACCACCAAACCACAGCTCAAGTTATCAGAACCCTCTTCTCCACCCCCACCCAGGTTGGCCAGGGAGGCAGCTCTAGCAGGGGTGGCAGGAGGGATTCTGCCAGCAGTGAAGTGGTTTCCGGGGAGGTTGAGATCTTGCCCCAAGTCATCCCAGCCACCAATGCTAATCCACACGATGGCAGCATCTAGTGTCAGTGGAGTCCAAGCACTATTTCAACCACACAGGTTTGGATGAACTCCCCACAAAGGGAGGTGAAGAGCACCCTCAGCAACACACAAACACACACACACACACAAACCACTCCCGGTGGTGGGAGGGGAACAGGAGAAAGGACAAAAGAAGTAAGAGATGAAGAGAAAGGAAGGAGGGAGGGAGGAAAAGGTAAAATGAAAAGGACAAACACTAATGTCCCCAGTGATTCTACGGGACAAAATCACAGGGAGGGAATAAAATTCTGCCACCTTGAACTAGTGTTTTCCATGCTTAGAATTCAGCTGGCACCAGGTGGATCAGACTGAACAGGATACAAACCTCTCCGAGGCACTTACTTTCCTCAAAGAGAGACCTCAAGGAGGAGACTTGCTGAAGCAAAGCCAGAGGGGTCTCTGAGGTTTCCCTGGCCCTCATGTCAGCATCTCTCTCTGAGGTCACCACCTCCCTAACACATTTGACCAATAAGCTGACGTCCTGCAAATGGCCTTTGTGGTGTCACTGCCACACCCAACCAAACCCTGAAGTGCTAATGTCCTCCTGCTGGCCTGACACTTTGAAGGTTTGAGCTACTCTGTGTGAATCACCCCACTCAATGGGTCTTCATTCTAGGAAGCAAGCCGGCTAGACAATAAAACATCAGAGGCTGCTCCCAATGCTACACTCACCGTTTCCAAAATTACTACACTTTATGGCCACAAGAGACCTTTAGAGCATCTCATCTAAGCCCCTGCATATCATGGGCTTCCTGTATAGTACAATAGTTACTTTTTGGGCACAAACATTCCAGAAAGGTATCTAGTCTAAATTAAATGACATTAAGAGATGGAGAATCCATCACTTTCCCTTTTAGTGAGTGCCAGGGGGCTCCATTTCCCCTTCCACTAGCTCCCCATTTACAGTGAGCCAGAGCAGTACCTGCAGCAGGGAGCGGGAGTTCCTGAAGGCCTCAGAGGCACAGCCCCTGCAGTGTCTCAGGCACGTGGCGAAAGTGCAAGATGATGCGGAGCTGGTGCATCATTTTGGCCGTGACGTCCTCCTGCTGCAAGGGAACGAGAACCTGTCAGAGACTCAAACGCCCCGAGGAATCAGGGGGAATTAAGGGAACCTGGAACCAGCAGTATTTCCACCCAGCACCTGCCCATCAATGAGAGATGAATTCACCTCCTGAACCCCAAAATGGAGTCTTCTTGTCCTTTCTAGAAACCTCCAGAGCCAACCCCCCTCCTTGTAGGGTGAGCTCCTGCTACCTCCTGCTCAGTGCCCTTCACAGATATTCCACCTCCAAACCACAGCTCAAGTCATCAGAACCCTCTTCTCCACCCCGACACAGGTTGGGCTGGGAGGCGGCTCTAACAGGGTGTGCAGGAGGGATTCTGACAGCAGTGAAGTGGGTTGCAGGGAGGTTGAGATCTTGACCCAAGTCATCCCAGACACTAATGCTAAGTCACACAATGGCAGCATCTACTGTCAGTGGGGTCCAAGCACTATTTCAACCCCACAGTTTTGGATCAACTCCCCACAAGGGGAGGAGAAGAGAACCATCAGCACCACACACACACACACACCACTCCTGGTGGTGTGAGGGGAACAAGAGAAAGGACAAAAGAAGTAAGAGATGAAGAGAAAGGAAGGAGGGATGGAGGAAAAGGTAAAAGGAAAAGGACAAACCCTAATGTCCCCATGTCGGACATCAGGAATGGTAACATACATAAGCCAGTATGTGAACACTTCAATCTCCCTGGTCATTCTATTACAGATTTAAAAGTCACTATCATTGAACAAAAAAACTTCAGAAACAGACTTCAAAGAGAAACAGCAGAACTAAAATTCATTTGCAAATTCAACACCATTAATCTGGGCTTGAATAGGGACTGGGAGTGGCTGGCTCACTACAGAAGCAGCTTTTCCTCTCCTGGAATTGACACCTCCTCATCTATTATTTGGAGTGGACTACATCCACCCTGATTTTTGAATTGGCCCTGTCAACACTGGTTCTCCACTTGTGAAGTAACTCCCTGCTCTCCATGTGTCAGTATATAATGCCTGCATCTGTAACTTTCACTCTATGCATCCGAAGAAGTGAGGTTTTTACTCACGAAAGCTTATGCCCAAATAAATCTGTTAGTCTTTAAGGTGCCACCAGACTCCTTGTTGTTTTCCTAATATCCCCAGTGATTCTACGGGACAAAATCCCAGGGAGGGAATAAAATTCTGCCACCTTAAACTAGTGTTTTCCATGCCTAGAATTCAGATGGCACCAGGTGGATCAGACTGAACAGTTTACAAACCTCTCCGAGGCACTTACTTTCTCAACAGGGACTTCTGTTTTCTAGTAAAATGGGTAAAAGGAAAGGAGAAAACTCGAAAGAGGCTCCTGCTCACACTCACATATGTGAACCCTAATACTCTCTCAGTCCTCAAAGAGAGCTCGAGAAGGAGACTTGCTGAAGCAAAGCCACAGGGGTCTCTGAGGTTTCCCTGGCCCTGCGCCCCTGTTTTGCCTGGCTGATGTGAGCATCTCTCTCTGAGGTCACCACCTCCCTAACAACTTTGACCAATAGGCTGAGCTCCTGCAAAAGGCCTTTGTGATGTCACTGCCACACCCACCCATCCCCTGAAGTGCTAATGTCCTGCTGCTGGCCTGACACTTTGAAGGTTTCAGCTACTCTCTGTGGATCACCCCACTCAATGCGTCTTCATTCTAGGAAGCAAGCCGGTTAGACAGTAAAACATTAGAGGCTGCTCCCAATGCTACACTCCGTGTTTCCAAAATTAATACACTTTATGGCCAGAAGAGACCTTTAGAGCATCTCATCTAACCCCCTGCATATCATAGGCTTCCTGTATAGGACAATAGTTACTTCTTGGGCACAAACATTCCAGAAAGGCATCTAGTTTCATTCAATGACTTCAAGAGATGGAGAATCCACCACTTTCCCTTTCACTGAGTGCCAGGGGGCTCCATTTCCCCTTCCACTAGCTCCCCATTTACAGTGAGCCAGAGCAGTACCTGCAACAGGGAGCGGGAGTTGCTGAAGGCCTCAGAGGCACAACCCCTGCAGTGTCTCTGGCACCTGGCGCAAGTGATGGATGATGCGGAGCTGGTGCCTCACTTTGGCCGTGACGCCCTCCTGCTGCAAGGGAATGAGAACCAGTCAGACTCAAACGCCCCGAGGAATCAGGGGGAATTAAGGGCACCTGGAACCAGCAGTATTTCCACTCAGCACCTGCCCAACACTGAGGGATAAATTCACCTCCTGAAACCCAGAATGGAGTCTTCTTGTCCTTTCTAGTAACTTCCAGTGCCAATCCCCCTCCTTCTAGGGTGAGCTCCTGCTACCTCCCCCTCAGTGTCCTTGACAGCTGTTCCACCTCCAAACCACAGCTTAAGTCATCAGAAACCTCTTCTAGACCCCCACCAAGGTTGGACTGGGAGGCGGGTCTAGCAGTGGGGGCAGGAGGGATTCTGGCAGCAGTGAAGTGGGTTGCGGGGAGGTTGAGATCTTGCCCAAGTCATCCGAGACACTAACGCTAAGCCACAGGATGGCAGCATCTAGTGTCTGTGGAGTCCAAGCACTATTTCAACCCCACAGTTTTGGATGAACTTCCCACAAGAGGAGGTGAAGATCACCCCCAGCAACACACACACACACACACACACACACCACTCCTGGTGGTGGGAGGGGAACAGGAGAAAGGACAAAAGAAGTAAGAGATGAAGAGAAAGGAAGGAGGGATGGTGGAAAAGGTAAAACGAAAAGGACAAACCCTAATGTCCCCAGTGATTCCACGGGACAAAATCCCGTGTGGACTACAAAATTCTGTCACCTTGAACTAGTGTTTTCCATGCCTAGAATTCAACGGGCACCAGGTGGATCAGACTGAGCAGGTTCAAAAACCTCTTGGAGGCTCTTACCTTCTAAACAGGGACGTCTGTTTTCTAGTAAAATCAGTAAAAGGGAAGGAGAAAACTCGAAAGAGGCTCCTGCTCGCACTCACATACGTGAACCCTAATACTCTCTCAGTACTCAAAGAGAGACCTCGAGAAGGAGACTTGCTAAAGCAAAGCCACAGGGGTCTCTGAGGTTTCCCTGGCCCTGCGCCCCTGACTGATGTCAGCATCTCTCTCTGAGGTCACCACCTCCCTAACACCTTTGACCAATACGCTGAGATACTGCATGTAGCGGGGCGGCCTGGCTCCCAGGCGCCCCAGGAAGTCAAGGCCACCGCGGCCTGTCCCCACCCCCCGGAAGTCAAGGGGCGGGACAGGAAGTATAAAGGCCAAGCCACAGCGCTCAGTAGCTGGCCGGCAGCGGGAGAGGACAGACGCTGGTGCCCGAGCTCCCGCGGACCTGAGCCTGCCGAGAGCCCGGTATCCTGAGGAACGGTCTGAGCTTCCCCCGCCAAGGGCCCAGAGGGAGTGACAGACCTACCTGCTGCTCGGGGCCCGGAGGAGCCCATGATCTGCGACCCAGCAGACGGAACTCAGGAGGAACAGGTACCCATGGAGGAGGAGATGGGAAGTGGCCCGGGGATAGCAGACCCCGAACCCATGTCAGTGTGTTGCGGTCAGGATCCCCACTGACTGCGCGGCAGACGGACTGCTGCGGATAGGGCCCCGGGCTGGAACACAGTGGAGTGGGTGGGCCTGTGTTCCCCCCTGCCACCCCGTGCTGGGAGGCAGTCTCTCCTCCTCCTTCTCCAAGGGGCCTGGGCCTCTGACTGACGATTGGTTTGCTGCCCCGCCCTGACCTAGGGCCTGGGCTAACCCAAACTGACCCAGCTCCTGCTACAAGGCCTGGGCCGCTGACTGACTACTGGTTTGTTCCCCGCCCTGACCCAGGGCCGGAGCTGTTCATTGTGTGCTCAGTCCCTGCATAAGGGCCTGAGCTCTGAACTGTTGATTGTGTGCTCAGTCCCTGCATAAGGGCCTGAGCTCTGAACTGTTGATTGTGTGTTCAGTCCCTGCACAAAGGCCTGAGCGCCGAACTGCTAATTGTGTGCTCAGCCCCTACCCAAAGGTCTGGGCCCTAACTGTTATTCGCTTTGTAGCGGGGCGGCCTGGCTCCCAGGTACCCCAGGAAGGGACGAGCCCCACCCCGGAACTACTACACTGCAAAAGGCCTTTGTGATGTCACTGCCACACCCACCCATGCCCTGAAGTGCTAATGTCCTGCTGCTGGCCTGACACTTTGAAGGTTTCAGCTACTCTCTGTGGATCACCCCACTCGATGCGTCTTCATTCTAGGAAGCAAGCCGGCTAGACAGTAAAGCATCAGAGGCTGCTCCCAATGCTACACTCAGTGTTTCCAAAATTACTACACTTTATGGCCAGAAGAGACCTTTAGAACATCTCATCTAACCCCCTGCATATCATAGGCTTCCTGTATAGTACAATAGGTACTTTTTGGGCACACACATTCCAGAAAGGCATCTAGTCTTCATGAAATGACATCAAGAGATGGAGAATCCACCACTTTCCCTTTTACTGAGTGCCAGGGGGCTCCATTTCCCCTTCCACTAGCTCGCCATTTACAGTGAGCCAGAGCAGTACCTGCAGCAGGGAGTGGGAGTTGCTGATGGCCTCAGAGGCACAGCCCCTGCAGTGTCTAAGGCACCTGGCACAAGTGCCGGATGATACAGAGCTGGTGCATCACTCTGGCCATGACGTCCTCCTGCTGCAAGGGAACGAGAACCTGTCAAAGACTCAAACGCCCCGAGGAATCAGGGGGAATTAAGGGCATCTGGAACAAGCAGTATTTCCACCCAGCACCTCCCCACCACTGAGGGATGAATTCACCTCCTGAACCCCAGAATGGAGTCTTCTTGTCCTTTCTAGTAACCTCCAGTGCCAACCCCCCTCCTTGAAGGATGAGATCCTGCTACTTCCCCCTCAGTGCCCTTGACAGCTGTTCCACCTCCAAACCACAGCTCAAGTTATCAGAACCCTCTTCTCCACCCCCACCCAGGTTGGGCAGGGAGGCGGCTCTAGCAGGGTGTGCAGGAGGGATTCTGCCAGCAGTGAAGTGGGTTGAGGGGAGGTTGAGATCTTGCCCCAATCATCCCAGACACTAATGCTAAGCCACAGGATGGCAGCATCTAGTGTCATTGGAGTTCAAGCACTATTTCAACCTCACAGTTTTGGATCAATTTCCGACAAGGGGAGGTGAAGAGCACCCCCAGCAACACACACACACACACACACACACACCCCACTCCTGGTGGTGGCAGGTGAACAGGAGAAAGGACAAAAGAAGTAAGAGATGAAGAGAAAGGAAGGAGGGATGGAGGAAAAGGTAAAACGAAAATGACAAACACTAATGTCCCCTGTGATTCTACGGGACAAAATCCCACAGAGGGAATAAAATTCTGCCACCTTAACCTAGTGTTTTCCATGCCTAGAATTCAGCTGGCACCAGATGGATCAGACTGAGCAGGTTCCAAAACCTCTTGGAGCCTCTTACCTTCTAAATAGGGACGTCTGTTTTCTAGTAAAATCCGTCAAAGGAAAGGAGAAAACTCCAAAGAGGCTCCTGCTCGCACTCACACGTGAACACTAATACTCTCTCAGTCCTCAAAGAGAGACCTCGAGAAGGAGACTTGCTGAAGCAATAACAGACACTTGGTGGGATAACTCACATGACTGGAGTACTGTCATGGATGGATATAAACTGTTCAGGAAGGACAGGCAGGGCAGAAAAGGTGGGGGAGTTGCATTGTATGTAAGAGAGGAGTATGAGTGCTCAGAGGTCCGGTATGAAACTGTAGAAAAACCTGAGAGTCTCTGGATAAAGTTGAGAAGTGTGAGCAACAAGGGGGATGTCACGGTTGGAGTCTGGTATAGACCACCAGACCAGGGGGATGAGGTGGACGAGGCTTTCTTCTGGCAACTAGCAGAAGTTGCTAGATCGCAGGCCCTGGTTCTCATGGGAGACTTTAATCACCCTGATATCTGCTAGGAGAGCAATACAGCGGTGCACAGACAATCCAGGAAGTTTTTGGAAAGTGTAGGGCACAATTTCCTGGTGCAAGCGCTGGAGGAACCAACTAGGGGCAGAGCTTTTCTCGACCTGCTGCTCACAAACAGGGAAGAATTAGTAGGGGAAGCAAAAGTGGATGGGAACCTGGGAGGCAGTGACCATGAGATGGTCGAGTTCAGGATCCTGACACAAGGAAGAAAGGAGAGCAGCAGAATACGGACCCTGGACTTCAGAAAAGCAGACTTTGACTCCCTCAGGGAACAGATGGGCAGGATCCCCTGGGAGAATAACATGAAGGGCAAAGGGGTCCAGGAGAGCTGGCTGTATTTTAAAGAATCCTTATTGCGGTTGCAGGAACAAACCATCCCGATGTGTAGAAAGAATAGTAAATATGGCAGGCGACCAGCTTGGCTAAACAGTGAAATCCTTGCTGATCTTAAACGCAAAAAAGAAGCTTACAAGAAGTGGAAGATTGGACAAATGACCAGGGAGGAGTATAAAAATATTGCTCAGGCATGCAGGAGTGAAATCAGGAAGGCCAAATCACACTTGGAGTTGCAGCTAGCAAGAGATGTTAAGAGTAACAAGAAGGGTTTCTTCAGGTATGTTAGCAACAAGAAGAAAGTCAAGGAAAGTGTGGGCCCCTTACTGAATGAGGGAGGCAACCTAGTGACTGAGGATGTGGAAAAAGCTAATGTACTCAATGCTTTTTTTGCCTCTGTCTTCACGAACAAGGTCAGCTCCCAGACTGCTGCACTGGGCAGCACAATATGGGGAGAAGGTGACCAGCCCTCTGTGGAGAAAGAAGTGGTTCGGGACTATTTAGAAAAACTGGACGTGCACAACTCCATGGGGCTGGATGCGCTGCATCCGAGGGTGCTAAAGGACTTGGCGGATGAGATTGCACAGCCATTAGCCATTATTTTTGAAAACTCATGGCGATCGAGGGAGGTCCCGGATGACTGGAAAAAGGCTAATGTAGTGCCCATCTTTAAAAAAGGGAAGGAGGAGGATCCGGGGAACTACAGGCCAGTCAGCCTCACCTCAGTCCCTGGAAAAATCATGGAGCAGGTCCTCAAGGAATCAATTATGAAACACTTAGAGGAGAGGAAAGTGATCAGGAACAGTCAGCATGGATTCACCAAGGGGAAGTCGTGCCTGACTAACCTAATTGCCTTCTATGATGAGATAACTGGCTCTGTGGATGAGGGGAAAGCAGTGGATGTGTTATTCCTTGACTTTAGCAAAGCTTTTGATACGCTCTCCCACAGTATTCTTGCCACCAAGTTAAAGAAGTATGGGATGGATGAATGGACTGTAAGGTGGATAGAAAGCTGGCTGGATCGTCGGGCTCAACGGGTAGTGATCAATGGCTCCATGTCTAGTTGGCAGCCGGTTTCAAGCGGAGTAGTGCCCCAAGGGTCGGTCCTGGGGCCGGTTTTGTTTAATATCTTTATTAATGATCTGGAGGATGGTGTGGACTGCACTCTCAGCAAGTTTGCAGATGACACTAAACTAGGAGGCGTGGTAGATACGCTAGAGGGTAGGGATCGGATACAGAGGGACCTAGACAAATTAGAGGATTGGGCCAAAAAAAACCTGATGAAGTTCAACAAGGACAAGTGCAGAGTCCTGCACTTAGGACGGAAGAATCCCATGCACTGCTACAGACTAGGGACCGAATGGCTAGGTAGCAGTTCTGCAGAAAAGGACCTAGGGGTCACAGTGGACGAGAAGCTGGATATGAGTCAACAGTGTGCTCTTGTTGCCAAGAAGGCTAACGGCATTTTGGGCTGTATAAGTAGGGGCATTGCCAGCAGATCGAGGAACGTGATCGTTCCCCTTTATTCGACATTGGTGAGGCCTCATCTGGAATACTGTGTCCACTTTTGGGCCTGTGGAAGCAGAGAAAGAGCTCACAGGAAGGGGATGCAATGCATGACAGTTCGTTAGCAAGAGTTAGGCTAACTGTAACCCTAATAACGCGAGATTTGTAGAAGCGAGGAATGTGTGAGGCGGGTGAGAAAGAACTGTGTAAGAAGTCATTATGACCTGGTATAGATAAGGTGTAGAAGACCTTGTGTAGATAAGGTATAGAAAATATTGTATGTTGGCAAGAGTCAAAACAAGTGAAGAAATGAGATATCAAGATGGCCTATGTATAAACAAAACGCAGCTGTCCCTCGTTATTTCTGTAATGAAAGGTATAAATGCTTGCTGTAATTAGTTACCTGGGAGAGACCTGCTTAGCTCTCTCCCTCTGGGCAATTGTGAGAGTTAATAAAGCATCTGACTTGCTGTACCTAAACAAATAGTGAGAACTCTGTTTTTCTCCGACAGGCCCCACACTACAAGAAGGATGTGGAAAAATTGGAAAGAGTCCAGTGGAGAGCAACAAAAATGATTAGGGGTCTGGAGCACATGACTTATGAGGAGAGGCTGAGGGAACTGGGATTGTTTAGTCTCCAGAAGAGAAGAATGAGGGGGGATTTGATAGCAGCCTTCAACTACGTGAAGGGGGGTTCCAAAGAGGATGGAGCTCGGTTGTTCTCAGTGGTGGCAGATGACAGAACAAGGAGCAATGGTCTCAAGTTGCAGTGGGGGAGGTCCAGGTTGGATATTAGGAAACACTATTTCACTAGGAGGGTGGTGAAGCACTGGAATGCGTTAACTAGGGAGGTGGTGGAGTCTCCTTCCTTGGAGGTTTTTAAGGCCCGGCTTGACAAAGCCCTGGCTGGGATGATTTAGTTGGGAATTGGTCCTGCTTTGAGGACGGGGTTGGAGTAGATGACCTCTTGAGGTCCCTTCCAACCCTGATATTCTATGATTCTATGAAAGTCACAGGGGTCTCTGAGGTTTCCCTGGCCCTAAGCCCCTGTCCTGCCTGGCTGATGTCAGCATCTCTCTCTGAGGTTACCACCTCCCTAACACCTTTGACCAATAGGCTGAGGTCCTGAAAAGGCCTTTGTGATGTCACTGCCACACCCACCCATCCCAGGAAGTGCTAATGTCCTGCTGCTGGCCTGACACTTTGAAGGTTTGAGCTACTCTGTGTGGATCACCCCACTCAATGCGTCTTCATTCTAGGAAGCAAGCCGGATACACAGTAAAACATCAGAGGCTGCTCCCAATACTACACTCAGTCTTTCCAAAATTTGTAGACTTTATGGCCACAAGAGACCTTTAGAGCATCTCATCTAAGCCCCTGCATATCATAGGCCTCCTGTATAGTACAATAGTTACTTTTTGGGCACACACATTCCAGAAAGGCATCTAGTCTTCATTCAATGACCTCAAGAGATGGAGAATCCACCACTTTCCCTTTTAGTGAGTACCAGGGGGCTCCATTTCCCCTTCCACTAGTTCCCCATTTACAGTGAGACAGAGCAGTACCTGCAGCAGGGAGCGGGAGTTGCTGATGGCCTCAGAGGCACAGCCCCTGCAGTGTCTCAGGAATCTGGCGCAAGTGCCGGATGATGCGGAGCTGGTGCATCACTTTGGGCCGTGACGTCCTCCTGCTGCAAGGGAACGAGAACCTGTCAGAGACTCAAACGCCCCGAGGAATCAGGGGGAATTAAGGGCACCTGGAACCAGCAGTATTTAAACTGACTACCTGCCCACCAATGAGGGATGAATTCACCTCCTGAACCCCAGAATGGAGTCTTCTTGTCCTTTCTAGTAACCTCCAGTGCCAACCCCCCTCCTTGAAGGATGAGCTCCTGCTATCTCCCCCTCAGTGCCCTTGACAGCTGTTCCACCTCCAAACCACAGCTCAAGTTATTAGTACCTTTGGACACAGACTGGCTAACCTAGTGAGGAGGGCTTTAAACTAGGTTCGACGGGGACAGGTGAGCAAAGCCCACAGGTAAGTGGGGAACATGGAGACCGGGGAGATGGGTCAAAAACGAGAGGGAGTGTGGGCTATATTGTCAGAGGGAAAGGAGGGTCAGGACAAAACTGGGAGGAAAGATCAAACCAGTATCTTAGATGTCTATATACAAATGCGAGAAGTATGGGGAATAAGCAGGAAGAACTGGAAGTGCTAATAAATAAATACAACTATGACATTGTTGGCATCACTGAAACTTGGTGGGATAATACACGTGATTGGAATGTTGGTGTGGATGGGTACAGCTTGCTCAGGAAGGATAGACAGGGGAAAAAGGGAGGAGGTGTTGCCTTGTATATTAAAAATGTACACACTTGGACTGAGGTAGAGATGGACATAGGAGACGGAAGTGTTGAGAGTCTCTGGGTTAGGCTAAAAGGGGTAAAAAACAAGGGAGATGTCATGCTAGGAGTCTACTACAGGCCACCTAACCAGGTGGAAGAGGTGGATGAGGCTTTTTTTAAGCAACTAACAAAATCATCCAAAGCCCAAGATTTGGTGGTGATGGGGGACTTCAACTATCCGGCTATATGTTGGGAAAATAACACAGCGGGGCACAGTCTATCCAACAAATTCCTGGACTGCATTGAAGACAACTTTTTATTTCAGAAGGTTGAAAAAGCTACTGGGGGGAAGCTGTTCTAGACTTGATTTTAACAAATAGGGAGGAACTCGATGAGAATTTGAAAGTAGAAGGCAGCCTGGGTGAAAGTGATCATGAAATCATAGAGTTTGCAATTCTAAGGAAGGGTAGAAGGGAGAACAGCAAAATAGAGACAATGGATTTCAGGAAGGCAGATTTTGGTAAGCTCAGAGAGCTGATAGGTAAGGTCCCATGGGAATCAAGACTGAGGGGAAAAACAACTGAGGAGAGTTGGCAGTTTTTCAAAGGGACACTATTAAGGGCCCAAAAGCAAGCTATTCCGCTGGTTAGGAAAGATAGAAAATGTGGCAAAAGACCACCTTGGCTTAACCATGAGATCTTGCATGATCTAAAAAATAAAAAGGAGTCATATAAAAAATGGAAACTGGGACAGATTACAAAGGATGAATATAGGCAAACAACACAGGAATGCAGGGGCAAGATTAGAAAGGCAAAGGCACAAAATGAGCTCAAACTAGCTACGGGAATAAAGGGAAACAAGAAGACTTTTTATCAATACATTAGAAGCAAGAGGAAGACCAAAGACAGGGTAGGCCCACTGCTTAGTGAAGAGGGAGAAACAGTAACAGGAAACTTGGAAATGGCGGAGATGCTTAATGACTTCTTTGTTTCGGTCTTCACCGAGAAGTCTGAAGGAATGCCTAACAGAGTGAATGCTAATGGGAAGGGGGTAGGTTTAGCAGATAAAATAAAAAAAGAACAAGTTAAAAATCACTTAGAAAAGTTAGATGCCTGCAAGTCACCCGGGCCTGATGAAATGCATCCTAGAATACTCAAGGAGCTAATAGAGGAGGTATCTGAGCCTCTAGCTATTATCTTTGGAAAATCATGGGAGACGGGAGAGATTCCAGAAGACTGGAAAAGGGCAAATATAGTGCCCATCTATAAAAAGGGAAATAAAAACAACCCAGGAAACTACAGACCCCAGTGAGTTTAACTTCTGTGCCAGGGAAGATAATGGAGCAAGTAATTAAGGAAATCATCTGCAAACACTTGGAAGGTGGTAAGGTGATAGGGAACAGCCAGCATGGATTTGTGAAGAACAAATCATGTCAAACCAATCTGATAGCTTTCTTTGATAGGATAACGAGCCTTGTGGATAAGGGTGAGGCTGTGGATGTGGTATACCTAGACTTTAGTAAGGCATTTCATACGGTCTCGCATGATATTCTTATTGATAAACTAGGCAAATACAATTTAGATGGGGCTACTATAAGGTGGGTGCATAACTGGCTGGATAACCGTACTCAGAGAGTTGTTATTAATAGTTCCCAATCCTGCTGGAAAGCCATAACGAGTGGGGTATCGCAGGGGTCTGTTTTGGGACCGGCGCTGTTCAATATCTTCATCAACGACTTAGATATTGGCATAGAAAGTACGCTTATTAAGTTTGCGGATGATACCAAACTGGGAGGGATTGCAACTGCTTTGGAGGACAGGGTCATAATTCAAAATGATCTGGACAAATTGGAGAAATGGTCTGAGTTAAACAGGATGAAGTTTAACAAAGACAAATGCAAAGTGCTCCACTTAGGAAGGAACAATCAGTTTCACACATACAGAATGGGAAGAGACTGTCTAGGAAGGAGTACGGCAGAAAGGGATCTAGGGGTTATAGTGGACCACAAGCTAAATATGAGTCAACAGTGTGATGCTGTTGCAAAAAAAGCAAACCTGATTCTGGGATGTATTAACAGGTGTGTTGTGAGCAAGACACGAGAAGTCATCCTTCCGCTCTACTCTGCTCTGGTTAGGCCTCAGCTGGAGTATTGTGTCCAGTTCTGGGCACCGCATTTTAAAAAAGATGTGGAGAAATTGGAAAGGGTCCAGAGAAGAGCAACAAGAATGATTAAAGGTCTTGAGAACATGACCTATGAAGGAAGGCTGAAAGAATTGGCTTTGTTTAGTTTGGAAAAGAGAAGACTGAGAGGAGACATGATAGCAGTTTTCAGGTATTTAAAAGGGTGTCATAAGGAGGAGGGAGAAAACTTGTTCACCTTAGCCTCTAAGGATAGAACCAGAAGCAATGGGTTTAAAGTGCAGCAAGGGAGGTCTAGGTTGGACATTAGGAAAAAGTTCCTAACTGTCAGGGTGCTTAAACACTGGAATAAATTGCCGAGGGAGGTTGTGGAATCTCCATCTCTTGAGATATTTAAGAGTAGGTTAGATAAATGTCTATCAGGGATGGTCTAGATGGTATTTGGTCCTGCCACGCGGGCAGGGGACTGGACTCGATGACCTCTCGAGGTCCCTTCCAGTCCGATAATCTATGAATGTATGAAAAAAACACTGTTCTCCACCCCCACCCAGGTGGGCCAGGGAGGCGGCTCTAGCAGGGGGGGCAGGAGGGATTCTGGCAGCAGTGAAGTGGGTTGCGGGGAAGTTGAGATCTTGACCCAAGTCATCCCAGACACTAATGCTAAGCCACAGGATGGCAGCATCTAGTGTTAGTGGAGTCCAAACACTATTTCAACCCCACAGTTTTCGAGGAACAGGAGAAAGGACAAAAGAAGTAAGAGATGAAGAGAAAGGAAGGAGGGATGGAGGAAAAGGTAAAACAAAAAGGACAAACCCTAATGTCCCCAGTGATTCTACGGCACAAAATCCAAGGGATGGAATAAAATTCTGCCATCTTAAACTACTCTTTTCCATGCCTAGAATTCAGCTGGCACCAGATGGATCAGACTGAGCAGCTGCCAAAACCTCTTGGAGGCTCTTACCTTCTAAACAGGGACGTCTGTTTTCTAGTAAAATCAGTAAAAGGAAAGGAGAAAACTCGAAAGAGGCTCCTGCACGCACTCACGTACGTGAACCCTAATACTCTCTCAGTCCTCAAAGAGAGACCTCGAGAAGGAGACTTGCTGAAGCAAAGCCACAGGGGTCTCTGAGGTTTCCCTGGCCCTGTGCTCCTGTCCTGCCAGGCTGATGTCAGCATCTCTCTCTGAGGTCACCACCTCCCTAACACATTTGACCAATAAGCTGACATCCTGCAAAAGGCCTTTGTGATGTCACTGCCACACCCAACCAAACCCTCAAGTGCTAATGTCCTGCTGCTGGCCTGACACTTTGAAGGTTTGAGGTTGTCATAACTATAAAGGGAAGGGTAACAGCTGTCCTGTGTACAGTACTATAAAATCCCTCCTGGCCAGAGACTCCAAAATCCTTTTCCCTCTAAAGGGTTAAGAAGCTCAGGTAACCTGGCTGGCATCTGACCTAAAGGACCAATAAGGTGACAAGATACTTTCAAATCTTCGGGAGGGGAAGGCTTTTGTTTGTGTTCTTTGTTTGTGTGGGTGTTCGTCCTCGGGACTGAGAGGGACCAGACATCAATCCAGGTTCTCCACATCTTTCTAAACAAGTCTCTCCTATTTCAAACAAGGCGTGTTAGTTTTCCTTTGTTTTCTCAACTTGTAAATGTACCTTTTACTAGAGTGTTTATCTTTGTTTGCTGTACTTTGAACCTAAGACTAGAGGGGAGTCCTCTGAGCTCTTTAAGTTTGATTACCCTGTAAGGTTAATTTCCATACTGATTTTACAGAGATGATTTTTACCTTTTTCTTTAATTAAAAGCCTTATTTATAAGAACCTGATTGATTTTTCCTTGTTTTAAGATCCAAGGAGTTTGGATCTTGATTCACCAGGAGTTGGTGGGAGGAAGGAGGGGGGATGGTTAATTTCTCCTTGTTTTAAGATCCAAGGGGGTTGGATCTGTATTCACCAGGGAATTGGTGAAAGGTTTCTCAAGGCTACCCAGGGGAGGAAATTAGCCTTGGGATGGTGGTTAAGCTTAGAAGTTTTCATGCAGGCCCCTACATTTGTACCCTAAACTTCAAAGTGGGGATACAGCCTTGACACAGGTACTCTCTGTGGATCACCCCACTCAATGCGTCTTCATTCTAGGAAGCAAGCCGGCTAGACAGTAAAACATCACAGGCTGCTCCCAATACTTCACTCAGTGTTTCCAAAATTTGTAGACTTTATGGCCACAAGAGACCTTTAGAGCATCTCATCTAAGCCCCTGCATATCATAGGCCTCCTGTATAGTACAATAGTTACTTTTTGGGCACACACATTCCAGAAAGGCATCTAGTCTTCATTCAATGACATCAAGAGATGGAGAATCCACCACTTTCCCTTTTACTGAGTGCCAGGGGGCTCCATTTCCCCTTCCACTAGTTCCCCATTTACAGTGAGACAGAGCAGTACCTGCAGCAGGGAGCGGGAGTTGCTGAAAGACTCAGAGGAACAGCCCCTGCAGTGTCTCAGGCACCTGGCGCAATTGGCGGATGATGCGGGTGCATCACTTTGGCCGTGACGTCCTCCTGCTGCAAGGGAACGAGAACCTCTCAGAGACTCAAACGCCCCGAGGAATCAGGGGGAATTAAGGGAACCTGGAACCAGCAGTATTTCCACCCAGCACCTGCCCATCAATGAGAGATGAATTCACCTCCTGAACCCCAAAATGGAGTCTTCTTGTCCTTTCTAGAAACCTCCAGAGCCAACCCCCCTCCTTGTAGGGTGAGCTCCTGCTACCTCCTGCTCAGTGCCCTTCACAGATATTCCACCTCCAAACCACAGCTCAAGTCATCCGAACCCTCTTCTCCACCCCGACACAGGTTGGGCTGGGAGGCGGCTCTAACAGGGTGTGCAGGAGGGATTCTGACAGCAGTGAAGTGGGTTGCAGGGAGGTTGAGATCTTGACCCAAGTCATCCCAGACACTAATGCTAAGTCACATAATGGCAGCATCTACTGTCAGTGGGGTCCAAGCACTATTTCAACCCCACAGTTTTCGATCAACTCCCCACAAGGGGAGGAGAAGAGAACCATCAGCACCACACACACACACACACCACTCCCGGTGGTGTGAGGGGAACAAGAGAAAGGACAAAAGAAGTAAGAGATGAAGAGAAAGGAAGGAGGGATGGAGGAAAAGGTAAAAGGAAAAGGACAAACCCTAATGTCCCCATGTCGGACATCAGGAATGGTAACATACATAAGCCAGTATGTGAACACTTCAATCTCCCTGGTCATTCTATTACAGATTTAAAAGTCACTATCATTGAACAAAAAAACTTCAGAAACAGACTTCAAAGAGAAACAGCAGAACTAAAATTCATTTGCAAATTCAACACCATTAATCTGGGCTTGAATAGGGACTGGGAGTGGCTGGCTCACTACAGAAGCAGCTTTTCCTCTCCTGGAATTGACACCTCCTCATCTATTATTTGGAGTGGACTACATCCACCCTGATTTTTGAATTGGCCCTGTCAACACTGGTTCTCCACTTGTGAAGTAACTCCCTGCTCTCCATGTGTCAGTATATAATGCCTGCATCTGTAACTTTCACTCTATGCATCCGAAGAAGTGAGGTTTTTACTCACGAAAGCTTATGCCCAAATAAATCTGTTAGTCTTTAAGGTGCCACCAGACTCCTTGTTGTTTTCCTAATATCCCCAGTGATTCTACGGGACAAAATCCCAGGGAGGGAATAAAATTCTGCCACCTTAAACTAGTGTTTTCCATGCCTAGAATTCAGATGGCACCAGGTGGATCAGACTGAACAGGTTACAAACCTCTCCGAGGCACTTACTTTCTCAACAGGGACTTCTGTTTTCTAGTAAAATGGGTAAAAGGAAAGGAGAAAACTCGAAAGAGGCTCCTGCTCACACTCACATATGTGAACCCTAATACTCTCTCAGTCCTCAAAGAGAGCTCGAAAAGGAGACTTGCTGAAGCAAAGCCACAGGGGTCTCTGAGGTTTCCCTGGCCCTGCGCCCCTGTTTTGCCTGGCTGATGTGAGCATCTCTCTCTGAGGTCACCACCTCCCTAACAACTTTGACCAATAGGCTGAGCTCCTGCAAAACGCCTTTGTGATGTCACTGCCACACCCACCCATCCCTTGAAGTGCTAATGTCCTGCTGCTGGCCTGACACTTTGAAGGTTTCAGCTACTCTCTGTGGATCACCCCACTCAATGCGTCTTCATTCTAGGAAGCAAGCCGGTTAGACAGTAAAACATTAGAGGCTGCTCCCAATGCTACACTCAGTGTTTCCAAAATTAATACACTTTATGGCCAGAAGAGACCTTTAGAGCATCTCATCTAACCCCCTGCATATCATAGGCTTCCTGAATAGGACAATAGTTACTTCTTGGGCACAAACATTTCAGAAAGGCATCTAGTTTCATTCAATGACTTCAAGAGATGGAGAATCCACCACTTTCCCTTTCACTGAGTGCCAGGGGGCTCCATTTCCCCTTCCACTAGCTCCCCATTTACAGTGAGCCAGAGCAGTACCTGCAACAGGGAGCGGGAGTTGCTGAAGGCCTCAGAGGCACAACCCCTGCAGTGTCTCTGGCACCTGGCGCAAGTGATGGATGATGCGGAGCTGGTGCCTCACTTTGGCCGTGACGCCCTCCTGCTGCAAGGGAATGAGAACCAGTCAGACTCAAACGCCCCGAGGAATCAGGGGGAATTAAGGGCACCTGGAACCAGCAGTATTTCCACTCAGCACCTGCCCAACACTGAGGGATAAATTCACCTCCTGAAACCCAGAATGGAGTCTTCTTGTCCTTTCTAGTAACCTCCAGTGCCAATCCCCCTCCTTCTAGGGTGAGCTCCTGCTACCTCCCCCTCAGTGTCCTTAACAGCTGTTCCACCTCCAAACCACAGCTCAAGTCATCAGAAACCTCTTCTAGACCCCCACCAAGGTTGGGCTGGGAGGCGGGTCTAGCAGTGGGGGCAGGAGGGATTCTGGCAGCAGTGAAGTGGGTTGCGGGGAGGTTGAGATCTTGCCCAAGTCATCCGAGACACTAACGCTAAGCCACAGGATGGCAGCATCTAGTGTCTGTGGAGTCCAAGCACTATTTCAACCCCACAGTTTTGGATGAACTTCCCACGAGAGGAAGTGAAGATCACCCCCAGCAACACACACACACACACACACACACACACACACACACCACTCCTGGTGGTGGGAGGGGAACAGGAGAAAGGACAAAAGAAGTAAGAGATGAAGAGAAAGGAAGGAGGGATGGTGGAAAAGGTAAAACGAAAAGGACAAACCCTAATGTCCCCAGTGATTCCACGGGACAAAATCCCGTGTGGACTACAAAATTCTGTCACCTTGAACTAGTGTTTTCCATGCCTAGAATTCAACGGGCACCAGGTGGATCAGACTGAGCAGGTTCAAAAACCTCTTGGAGGCTCTTACCTTCTAAACAGGGACGTCTGTTTTCTAGTAAAATCAGTAAAAGGGAAGGAGAAAACTCGAAAGAGGCTCCTGCTCGCACTCACATACGTGAACCCTAATACTCTCTCAGTACTCAAAGAGAGACCTCGAGAAGGAGACTTGCTAAAGCAAAGCCACAGGGGTCTCTGAGGTTTCCCTGTCCCTGCGCCCCTGACTGATGTCAGCATCTCTCTCTGAGGTCACCACCTCCCTAACACCTTTGACCAATACGCTGAGATACTGCATGTAGCGGGGCGGCCTGGCTCCCAGGCGCCCCAGGAAGTCAAGGCCACCGCGGCCTGTCCCCACCCCCCGGAACTCAAGGGGCGGGACAGGAAGTATAAAGGCCAAGCCACAGCGCTCAGTAGCTGGCCGGCAGCGGGAGAGGACAGACGCTGGTGCCCGAGCTCCCGCGGACCTGAGCCTGCCGAGAGCCCGGTATCCTGAGGAACGGTCTGAGCTTCCCCCGCCAAGGGCCCAGAGGGAGTGACAGACCTACCTGCTGCTCGGGGCCCGGAGGAGCCCATGATCTGCGACCCAGCAGACGGAACTCAGGAGGAACAGGTACCCATGGAGGAGGAGATGGGAAGTGGCCCGGGGATAGCAGACCCCGAACCCATGTCAGTGTGTTGCGGTCAGGATCCCCACTGACTGCGCGGCAGACGGACTGCTGCGGATAGGGCCCCGGGCTGGAACACAGTGGAGTGGGTGGGCCTGTGTTCCCCCCTGCCACCCCGTGCTGGGTGGCAGTCTCTCCTCCTCCTTGTCCAAGGGGCCTGGGCCTCTGACTGACGATTGGTTTGCTGCCCCGCCCTGACCTAGGGCCTGGGCTAACCCAAACTGACCCAGCTCCTGCTACAAGGCCTGGGCCGCTGACTGACTACTGGTTTGTTCCCCGCCCTGACCCAGGGCCGGAGCTGTTGATTGTGTGCTCAGTCCCTGCATAAGGGCCTGAGCTCTGAACTGTTGATTGTGTGCTCAGTCCCTGCATAAGGGCCTGAGCTCTGAACTGTTGATTGTGTGCTCAGTCCCTGCACAAAGGCCTGAGCGCCGAACTGCTAATTGTGTGCTCAGCCCCTACCCAAAGGTCTGGGCCCTAACTATTATTCGCTTTGTAGCGGGGCGGCCTGGCTCCCAGGTACCCCAGGAAGGGACGAGCCCCACCCCGGAACTACTACACTGCAAAAGGCCTTTGTGATGTCACTGCCACACCCACCCATCCCCTGAAGTGCTAATGTCCTGCTGCTGGCCTGACACTTTGAAGGTTTCAGCTACTCTCTGTGGATCACCCCACTCGATGCGTCTTCATTCTAGGAAGCAAGCCGGCTAGACAGTAAAGCATCAGAGGCTGCTCCCAATGCTACACTCAGTGTTTCCAAAATTACTACACTTTATGGCCAGAAGAGACCTTTAGAACATCTCATCTAACCCCCTGCATATCATAGGCTTCCTGTATAGTACAATAGGTACTTTTTGGGCACACACATTCCAGAAAGGCATCTAGTCTTCATGAAATGACATCAAGAGATGGAGAATCCACCACTTTCCCTTTTACTGAGTGCCAGGGGGCTCCATTTCCCCTTCCACTAGCTCGCCATTTACAGTGAGCCAGAGCAGTACCTGCAGCAGGGAGCGGGAGTTGCTGATGGCCTCAGAGGCACAGCCCCTGCAGTGTCTAAGGCACCTGGCACAACTGCCGGATGATGCAGAGCTGGTGCATCACTCTAGCCATGACGTCCTCCTGCTGCAAGGGAACGAGAACCTGTCAAAGACTCAAACGCCCCGAGGAATCAGGGGGAATTAAGGGCATCTGGAACCAGCAGTATTTCCACCCAGCACCTCCCCACCGCTGAGGGATGAATTCACCTCCTGAACCCCAGAATGGAGTCTTCTTGTCCTTTCTAGTAACCTCCAGTGCCAACCCCCCTCCTTGAAGGATGAGATCCTGCTACTTCCCCCTCAGTGCCCTTGACAGCTGTTCCACCTCCAAACCACAGCTCAAGTTATCAGAACCCTCTTCTCCACCCCCACCCAGGTTGGGCAGGTAGGCGGCTCTAGCAGGGGGGGCAGGAGGGATTCTGCCAGCAGTGAAGTGGGTTGCGGGGAGGTTGAGATCTTGCCCCAATCATCCCAGACACTAATGCTAAGCCACAGGATGGCAGCATCTAGTGTCATTGGAGTTCAAGCACTATTTCAACCTCACAGTTTTGGATCAATTTCCCACAAGGGGAGGTAAAGAGCACCCCCAGCAACACACACACACACACACACCCCACTCCTGGTGGTGGCAGGTGAACAGGAGAAAGGACAAAAGAAGTAAGAGATGAAGAGAAAGGAAGGAGGGATGGAGGAAAAGGTAAAACGAAAATGACAAACACTAATGTCCCCTGTGATTCTACGGGACAAAATCCCACAGAGGGAATAAAATTCTGCCACCTTAACCTAGTGTTTTCCATGCCTAGAATTCAGCTGGCACCAGATGGATCAGACTGAGCAGGTTCCAAAACCTCTTGGAGCCTCTTACCTTCTAAATAGGGACGTCTGTTTTCTAGTAAAATCCGTCAAAGGAAAGGAGAAAACTCCAAAGAGGCTCCTGCTCGCACTCACACATGTGAACACTAATACTCTCTCAGTCCTCAAAGAGAGACCTCGAGAAGGAGACTTGCTGAAGCAATAACAGACACTTGGTGGGATAACTCACATGACTGGAGTACTGTCATGGATGGATATAAACTGTTCAGGAAGGACAGGCAGGGCAGAAAAGGTGGGGGAGTTGCATTGTATGTAAGAGAGGAGTATGAGTGCTCAGAGGTCCGGTATGAAACTGTAGAAAAACCTGAGAGTCTCTGGATAAAGTTGAGAAGTGTGAGCAACAAGAGGGATGTCACGGTTGGAGTCTGGTATAGACCACCAGACCAGGGGGATGAGGTGGACGAGGCTTTCTTCTGGCAACTAGCAGAAGTTGCTAGATCGCAGGCCCTGGTTCTCATGGGAGACTTTAATCACCCTGATATCTGCTAGGAGAGCAATACAGCGGTGCACAGACAATCCAGGAAGTTTTTGGAAAGTGTAGGGCACAATTTCCTGGTGCAAGTGCTGGAGGAACCAACTAGGGGCAGAGCTTTTCTCGACCTGCTGCTCACAAACAGGGAAGAATTAGTAGGGGAAGCAAAAGTGGATGGGAACCTGGGAGGCAGTGACCATGAGATGGTCGAGTTCAGGATCCTGACACAAGGAAGAAAGGAGAGCAGCAGAATACGGACCCTGGACTTCAGAAAAGCAGACTTTGACTCCCTCAGGGAACAGATGGGCAGGATCCCCTGGGAGAATAACATGAAGGGCAAAGGGGTCCAGGAGAGCTGGCTGTATTTTAAAGAATCCTTATTGCGGTTGCAGGAACAAACCATCCCGATGTGTAGAAAGAATAGTAAATATGGCAGGCGACCAGCTTGGCTAAACAGTGAAATCCTTGCTGATCTTAAACGCAAAAAAGAAGCTTACAAGAAGTGGAAGATTGGACAAATGACCAGGGAGGAGTATAAAAATATTGCTCAGGCATGCAGGAGTGAAATCAGGAAGGCCAAATCACACTTGGAGTTGCAGCTAGCAAGAGATGTTAAGAGTAACAAGAAGGGTTTCTTCAGGTATGTTAGCAACAAGAAGAAAGTCAAGGAAAGTGTGGGCCCCTTACTGAATGAGGGAGGCAACCTAGTGACTGAGGATGTGGAAAAAGCTAATGTACTCAATGCTTTTTTTGCCTCTGTCTTCACGAACAAGGTCAGCTCCCAGACTGCTGCACTGGGCAGCACAATATGGGGAGAAGGTGACCAGCCCTCTGTGGAGAAAGAAGTGGTTCGGGACTATTTAGAAAAACTGGACGTGCACAACTCCATGGGGCTGGATGCGCTGCATCCGAGGGTGCTAAAGGACTTGGCGGATGAGATTGCACAGCCATTAGCCATTATTTTTGAAAACTCATGGCGATCGAGGGAGGTCCCGGATGACTGGAAAAAGGCTAATGTAGTGCCCATCTTTAAAAAAGGGAAGGAGGAGGATCCGGGGAACTACAGGCCAGTCAGCCTCACCTCAGTCCCTGGAAAAATCATGGAGCAGGTCCTCAAGGAATCAATTATGAAACACTTAGAGGAGAGGAAAGTGATCAGGAACAGTCAGCATGGATTCACCAAGGGGAAGTCGTGCCTGACTAACCTAATTGCCTTCTATGATGAGATAACTGGCTCTGTGGATGAGGGGAAAGCAGTGGATGTATTATTCCTTGACTTTAGCAAAGCTTTTGATACGCTCTCCCACAGTATTCTTGCCACCAAGTTAAAGAAGTATGGGATGGATGAATGGACTGTAAGGTGGATAGAAAGCTGGCTGGATCGTCGGGCTCAACGGGTAGTGATCAATGGCTCCATGTCTAGTTGGCAGCCGGTTTCAAGCGGAGTAGTGCCCCAAGGGTCGGTCCTGGGGCCGGTTTTGTTTAATATCTTTATTAATGATCTGGAGGATGGTGTGGACTGCACTCTCAGCAAGTTTGCAGATGACACTAAACTAGGAGGCGTGGTAGATACGCTAGAGGGTAGGGATCGGATACAGAGGGACCTAGACAAATTAGAGGATTGGGCCAAAAAAAACCTGATGAAGTTCAACAAGGACAAGTGCAGAGTCCTGCACTTAGGACGGAAGAATCCCATGCACTGCTACAGACTAGGGACCGAATGGCTAGGTAGCAGTTCTGCAGAAAAGGACCTAGGGGTCACAGTGGACGAGAAGCTGGATATGAGTCAACAGTGTGCTCTTGTTGCCAAGAAGGCTAACGGCATTTTGGGCTGTATAAGTAGGGGCATTGCCAGCAGATCGAGGAACGTGATCGTTCCCCTTTATTCGACATTGGTGAGGCCTCATCTGGAATACTGTGTCCACTTTTGGGCCTGTGGAAGCAGAGAAAGAGCTCACAGGAAGGGGATGCAATGCATGACAGTTCGTTAGCAAGAGTTAGGCTAACTGTAACCCTAATAACGCGAGATTTGTAGAAGCGAGGAATGTGTGAGGCGGGTGAGAAAGAACTGTGTAAGAAGTCATTATGACCTGGTATAGATAAGGTGTAGAAGACCTTGTGTAGATAAGGTATAGAAAATATTGTATGTTGGCAAGAGTCAAAACAAGTGAAGAAATGAGATATCAAGATGGCCTATGTATAAACAAAACGCAGCTGTCCCTCGTTATTTCTGTAATGAAAGGTATAAATGCTTGCTGTAATTAGTTACCTGGGAGAGACCTGCTTAGCTCTCTCCCTCTGGGCAATTGTGAGAGTTAATAAAGCATCTGACTTGCTGTACCTAAACAAATAGTGAGAACTCTGTTTTTCTCCGACAGGCCCCACACTACAAGAAGGATGTGGAAAAATTGGAAAGAGTCCAGTGGAGAGCAACAAAAATGATTAGGGGTCTGGAGCACATGACTTATGAGGAGAGGCTGAGGGAACTGGGATTGTTTAGTCTCCAGAAGAGAAGAATGAGGGGGGATTTGATAGCAGCCTTCAACTACGTGAAGGGGGGTTCCAAAGAGGATGGAGCTCGGTTGTTCTCAGTGGTGGCAGATGACAGAACAAGGAGCAATGGTCTCAAGTTGCAGTGGGGGAGGTCCAGGTTGGATATTAGGAAACACTATTTCACTAGGAGGGTGGTGAAGCACTGGAATGCGTTAACTAGGGAGGTGGTGGAGTCTCCTTCCTTGGAGGTTTTTAAGGCCCGGCTTGACAAAGCCCTGGCTGGGATGATTTAGTTGGGAATTGGTCCTGCTTTGAGGACGGGGTTGGAGTAGATGACCTCTTGAGGTCCCTTCCAACCCTGATATTCTATGATTCTATGATTCTATGAAAGTCACAGGGGTCTCTGAGGTTTCCCTGGCCCTAAGCCCCTGTCCTGCCTGGCTGATGTCAGCATCTCTCTCTGAGGTTACCACCTCCCTAACACCTTTGACCAATAGGCTGAGGTCCTGAAAAGGCCTTTGTGATGTCACTGCCACACCCACCCATCCCCGGAAGTGCTAATGTCCTGCTGCTGGCCTGACACTTTGAAGGTTTGAGCTACTCTGTGTGGATCACCCCACTGAATGCGTCTTCATTCTAGGAAGCAAGCCGGCTAGACAGTAAAACATCAGAGGCTGCTCCCAATACTACACTCAGTCTTTCCAAAATTTGTAGACTTTATGGCCACAAGAGACCTTTAGAGCATCTCATCTAAGCCCCTGCATATCATAGACCTCCTGTATAGTACAATAGTTACTTTTTGGGCACACACATTCCAGAAAGGCATCTAGTCTTCATTCAATGACATCAAGAGATGGAGAATCCACCACTTTCCCTTTTAGTGAGTGCCAGGGGGCTCCATTTCCCCTTCCACTAGCTCGCCATTTACAGTGAGACAGAGCAGTACCTGCAGCAGGGAGCGGGAGTTGCTGAAGGCCTCAGAGGTGCAGCCCCTGCAGTGTCTCAGGCACATGGCGCAAGTGCCGGATGATGCGGAGCTGGTGCATCACTTTTGGCCGTGACGTCCTCCTGCTGCAAGGGAACGAGAACCTGTCAGAGACTCAAACGCCCCGAGGAATCTGGAGGAATTAAGGGCACCTGGAACCAGCAGTATTTAAACTGACTACCTGCCCACCTCTGAGGGATTAATTCACCTCCTGAACCCCAGAATGGAGTCTTCTTGTCCTTTCTAGTAACCTCCAGTGCCAACCCACCACCTTGTAGGGTGAGCTCCTGCTACCTCCCCCTCAGTACCCTTGACAGCTGTTCTACCTCCAAACCACAGCTCAAGTTATCAGAACCCTCTTCTCCACCCCAACCCAGGTTGCGCAGGGAGGCGGCCCTAGCAGGGGGGGCAGGAGGGATTCTGCCAGCAGTGAAGTGGGTTGCGGGGAAGTTGAGATCTTGCCCCAAGTTGTCCCAGACACTAATGCTAAGCCACAGGATGGCAGCATCTAGTGTCAGTGGAGTCCAAGCACTATTTGAACCCGACAGTTTTGGATCAACTTCCCACAAGGGGAGGTGAAGAGCACCCCCAGCAACACACACACCACTCCTGGAGGTGGGAGGGGAACAAGAGAAAGGACAAAAGAAGTAAGAGATGAAGAGAAAGGAAGGAGGGATGGAGGAAAAGGTAAAACGAAAAGGACAAACCCTAGTGTCCCCAGTGATTCCACGGGACAAAATTCCAGGGAGGGAATAAAATTCTGCCACCTTAAACTACTGTTTTCCATGCCGAGAATTCAGCTGGCACCAGATGGATCAGACTGAGCAGGTTCCAAAACCTCTTGGAGGCTCTTACCTTCTAATTTTCAAGTAAAATCAGTAAAAGGAAAGGAGAAAACCCGAAAGAGGCTCCTGCTCGCACTCACATACGTCAACCCTAACACTCTCTCAGTCCTCAAGAGAAACCTCGAGAAGGAGACTTGCTGAAGCAAGGCCACAGGGGTCTCTGAGGTTTCCCTGGCCATGCGCCCCTGTCCTGCCTCGCTGATGGCAGCATCTCTCTCTGAGGTTACCACCTCCCTAACACCTTTGACCAATATGCTGAGGTCCTGCAAAAGACCTTTGTGATATCACTGCCACCAATCAAACCCTTAAGTGCTCATGTCCTGCTGCTGGCCTGACACTATGAAGGTTTGAGCTACGCTCTGTGGATCACACCACAAAATTCGTCTTCATTCTAGGAAGCAAGCTAGCTAGACAGTAAAACATCAGAGGCTGCTCCCAATACTACACTCAGTGTTTCCAAAAGTAGGAGACTTTCTGGCCAGAAGAGACCTTTACAGCATCTCATCTAACCCCCTCCATATCATAGGCTTCCAGTATAGTACAATAGTTACTTTTTGGGCACACACATTCCAGAAAGGCATCTAGTCTTCAATCAATGACATCAAGAGTTGGAGAATCCACCACTTTCCCTTTTAGTGAGTGCCAGGGGGCTCCATTTCCCCTTCCACTAGCTCCCCATTTACAGTGAGCCAGAGCAGTACCTGCAGCAGGGAGAGGGAGTTGCTAAGGCCTCAGAGGAACAGCCCCTGCAGTGTCTCAGGCACATGGCGTAAGTGCCGGATGATGCGGAGCTGGTGCATCCCTTTGGCCGTGACCTCCTCCTCCTGCAAGGGAACGAGAACCTGTCAGAGACTCAAATGCCCTGAGGAATCAGGGGCAATTAAGGACACCTGGAACCAGCAGTATTTACACCTAGCACCTGCCCAGCACTGAGGGATGAATTCACCTCCTGAACCCCAGAATGGAGTCGTCTTCTCCTTTCTAGGAATCTCCAGTGCCAACCCCCGTCCTTGTAGGGTGAGCTCCTGCTACCTCCCCCTCAGTGCCCTTGACAGCTGTTCCACCTCCAAACCACAGCTCAAGTTATCAGAACCCTCTTCTCCACCCCCACCCAGGTTGGGCAGGGAGGCGGCTCTAGCAGGGGGGGCAGGTGGGATTCTGGCAGCACTGAAGTGGGTTGCGGGGAGGTTGAGATCTTGCCCCAAGTCATCCCAGACACTAATGCTAAACCACACGATGGCAGCATCTAGTGTCAGTGGAGTCCAAGCACTATTTCAACCATACAGTTTTGGATCAACTCCCAACAAGGGGAAGTGAAGAGCACCCCCAGCAACACACACACACACACACATATACCACTCCTGGTGGTGGGAGGGGAACAAGAGAAAGGACAAAAGAAGTAAGAGATGAAGAGAAAGGAAGGAGGGATGGAGGAAAAGGTAAAACGAAAAGGACAAACCCTAATGTCCCCAGTGATTCTACGGCACAAAATCCCAGGTGGGCTATAAAATTCTGCCACCTTGAACTAGTGTTTTCCATGCCTAGAATTCAGCTGGCACCAGATGGATCAGACTGCAGACTGAGCAGGTTAAAAACCTCTCCAAGGTTCTTACCTTCTCAACAGGCACGTCTGTTTTCTAGTAAAATCAATAAAAGGAGAAACTCGAAAGAGGTTCATCCTCGCACTCACATACTTGAACCCTAATACTCTCTGAGTCCTAAAAAGGGAGACCTCGAGAAGGAGACTTGCTAAAGCAAAGCCAAAGGGGTCTCTGAGGTTTCCCTGGCCCTGCGCTCCTGTCCTGCCTGGCTGATGTCAGCATCTCTCTCTCAGGTAACCACCTCCCTAACACCTTTGACCCATAGGCTGAGGTCCAGGATAAGGCCTTTGTGATATCACTGCCACACCCAACCAAACCCTAAAGTGCTAATGTCCTGCTACTGGCCTGACACTTTGAAGGTTTGAGCTACTCTCTGTGGATCACCCCACTCAATGCATCCTCATTCTAGGAAGCAAGCGGGCTAGACAGTAAAACATCAGAGGCTGCTCCCAATGCTACACTCAGTGTTTCCAAAATTAGTAGACTTTATGGTCAGAAGAGACCTTTAGAGCATCTAATCTAACCCGCTGCATATCATAGGCTTACTGTATAGTACAATAGTTACTCTTTGGGCACACACATTCCAGAAAGGCATCTAGTCTTCATTCAATGACATCAAGAGATGGAGAATCCACCACTTTCCCTTTTAGTGAGGGCCAGGGGGCTCCATTTCCCCTTCCACTAGCTCCCCATTTACAGTGAGCCAGAGCAGTACCTGCAGCAGGGAGCGGGAGTTGCTGAAGGCCTCAGAGGAACAGCCCCTGCAGTGTCTCAGGCACCTGGCACAAGTGCCGGATGATGCGGAGCTGGTGCATCACTTTGGCCGTGACGTCCTCCTGCTGCAAGGGAACGAGAACCTGTCAGAGACTCAAAGGCCCCGAGGAATCAGGGGGAATTAAGGGCACCTGGAACCAGCAGTATTTCCACCCACCACCTGCCCACCGCTGAGGGATGAATTCACCTCCTGAACCCCAGAATGGAGTCTTCTTGTCCTTTCTAGTATCCTCCAGTGCCAACCCCCCTCCTTGTAGGATTAGCTCCAGCTACCTCCCCCTCAGTGTTCTTCACAGCTGTTCCACCTCCAAACCAAACCTCAAGTTATCAGAACTCTCTTCTGCACCCCCAACCAGGTTGGGCATCGAGGCGGCTCTAGCAGGGGGGGCAAGAGGGATTGTGCCAGAAGTGAAGTGGGTTGAGGGGAGGTTGAGATCTTGCCCCAAGTCATCCCAGACACTAATGCTAAGCCACAGGATGGCAGCATCTAGTGTCAGTTGAGTCCAAGCACTATTTCAACCATACAGTTTTGGATGAACTCCCCACAAGGGGAGGTGAAGAGCACCCCCAGCAACACACACACACACCACTCCTGGTGGTGAAAGGGGAACAGGAGAAAGGACAAAAGAAGTAAGAGATGAAGAGAAAGGAAGGAGGGATGGAGGAAAAGGTAAAACGAAAAGGACAAACCCTAATGTCCCCAGTGATTCTACGGGACAAAATCCCAGGGAGGGAATAAAATTCTGCTATCTTAAACTACTGTTTTCCATGCCTAGAATTCAGCTGGCACCAGATGGATCAGACTGAGCAGGTTCCAAAACCTCTTGGAGGCTCTTACCTTCTAAATAGGGATGTCTGTTTTCTAGTGAAATCCGTCAAAAGGAAAGGAGAAAACTTGAAAGAGGCTCCTGCTCACACTCACATACGTCAACCCTAACACTCTCTCAGTCCTCAAAGAGAGACCTCGAGAAGGAGACTTGCTGAAGCAAAGCCACAGGGGTCTCTGAGGTTTCCCTGGCCCTGTGCTCCTGTCCTGCCAGGCTGATGTCAGCATCTCTCTCGGAGGTCACCACCTCCCTAACACCTTTGACCAATAGGCTGACGTCCTGCAAAAGGCCTTTGTGATATCACTGCCACACCCACCCTTCCCCGGAAGTGCTAATGTCCTGCTGCTGGCCTGACACTTTGAAGGTTTCAGCTACTCTCTGTGGATCACCCCACTCAATGCCTGTTCATTCTAGGAAGCAAGCCGGCTAGACGGTAAAACATCAGAGGATGCTCCCAATGCTACACTCAGTGTTTCCAAAATTAGGGGACTTTATGGCCAGAAGAGACCTTTAGAGCATCTCATCTAACCCCTTGCATACCATAGGCTTGCTCTATAGTACGATAGTTACTTTTTGGGCACACACATTGCAGAAAGGCATCTAGTCTTCCTTCAATGACATCAAGAGATGGAGAATCCACCACTTTCCCTTTTAGTGAGTGTCACGGGGCTCCATTTCCCCTTCCACTAGCTCCCCATTTACAGTGAGCCAGAGCAGTACCTGCAGCAGGGAGCGGGAGTTGCTGATGGCCTCAGAGGCACAGCCCCTGCAGTGTCTCAGGAATCTGGCGCAAGTGCCGGATGATGCGGAGCTGATGCATCACTTTTGGCCGTGACGTCCTCCTGCTGCAAGGGAACGAGAACCTGTCAGAGACTCAAACGCCCCGAGGAATCAGCGGGAATTAAGGGCACCTGGAACCAGCACTACTTCCACCCATCACCTGCCCACCACTGAGGGATAAATTCACCTCCTGAACCCCAGAATGGAGTCTTCTTGTCCTTTCTAGTAACCTCCAGTGACAACCCCCCTCCTTGAAGGATGAGCTCCTGCTATCTCCCCCTCAGTGCCCTTGACAGCTGTTCCACCTCCAAACCACAGCTCAAGTTTTTAGTACCTTTGGACACAGACTGGCTAACCTAGTGAGGAGGGCTTTAAACTAGGTTCGACGGGGACAGGTGAGCAAAGCCCACAGGTAAGTGGGGAACATGGAGACCGGGGAGATGGGTCAAAAACGAGAGGGAGTGTGGGCTATATTGTCAGAGGGAAAGGAGGGTCAGGACAAAACTGGGAGGAAAGATCAAACCAGTATCTTAGATGCCTATATACAAATGCGAGAAGTATGGGGAATAAGCAGGAAGAACTGAAAGTGCTAATAAATAAATACAACTATGACATTGTTGGCATCACTGAAACTTGGTGGGATAATACACGTGATTGGAATGTTGGTGTGGATGGGTACAGCTTGCTCAGGAAGGATAAATAGGGGAAAAAGGGAGGAGGTGTTGCCTTGTATATTAAAAATGTACACACTTGGACTGAGGTAGAGATGGACATAGGAGACGGAAGTGTTGAGAGTCTCTGGGTTAGGCTAAAAGGGGTAAAAAACAAGGGAGATGTCATGCTAGGAGTCTACTACAGGCCACCTAACCAGGTGGAAGAGGTGGATGAGGCTTTTTTTAAGCAACTAACAAAATCATCCAAAGCCCAAGATTTGGTGGTGATGGGGGACTTCAACTATCCGGATATATGTTGGGAAAATAACACAGCGGGGCACAGACTATCCAACAAATTCCTGGACTGCATTGGAGACAACTTTTTATTTCGGAAGGTTGAAAAAGCTACTAGGGGGGGAAGCTGTTCTAGACTTGATTTTAACAAATAGGGAGGAACTCGTTGAGAATTTGAAAGTAGAAGGCAGCCTGGGTGAAAGTGATCATGAAATCATAGAGTTTGCAATTCTAAGGAAGGGTAGAAGGGAGAACAGCAAAATAGAGACAATGGATTTCAGGAAGGCAGATTTTGGTAAGCTCAGAGAGCTGATAGGTAAGGTCCCATGGGAATCAAGACTGAGGGGCAAAACAACTGAGGAGAGTTGGCAGTTTTTCAAAGGGACACTATTAAGGGCCCAAAAGCAAGCTATTCCGCTGGTTAGGAAAGATAGAAAATGTGGCAAAAGACCACCTTGGCTTAACCATGAGATCTTGCATGATCTAAAAAATAAAAAGGAGTCATATAAAAAATGGAAACTGGGACAGATTACAAAGGATGAATATAGGCAAACAACACAGGAATGCAGGGGCAAGATTAGAAAGGCAAAGGCACAAAATGAGCTCAAACTAGCTACGGGAATAAAGGGAAACAAGAAGACTTTTTATCAATACATTAGAAGCAAGAGGAAGACCAAAGACAGGGTAGGCCCACTGCTTAGTGAAGAGGGAGAAACAGTAACAGGAAACTTGGAAATGGCGGAGATGCTTAATGACTTCTTTGTTTCGGTCTTCACCGAGAAGTCTGAAGGAATGCCTAACCTAGTGAATGCTAATGGGAAGGGGGTAGGTTTAGCAGATAAAATAAAAAAAGAACAAGTTAAAAATCACTTAGAAAAGTTAGATGCCTGCAAGTCACCCGGGCCTGATGAAATGCATCCTAGAATACTCAAGGAGCTAATAGAGGAGGTATCTGAGCCTCTAGCTATTATCTTTGGAAAATCATGGGAGACGGGAGAGATTCCAGAAGACTGGAAAAGGGCAAATATAGTGCCCATCTATAAAAAGGGAAATAAAAACAACCCAGGAAACTACAGACCAGTGAGTTTAACTTCTGTGCCAGGGAAGATAATGGAGCAAGTAATTAAGGAAATCATCTGCAAACACTTGGAAGGTGGTAAGGTGATAGGGAACAGCCAGCATGGATTTGTGAAGAACAAATCATGTCAAACCAATCTGATAGCTTTCTTTGCTAGGATACCGAGTCTTGTGGATAAGGGAGAAGCGGTGGATGTGGTATACCTAGACTTCAGTAAGGCATTTGATAGGGTCTCGCATGATATTCTTATCGATAAACTAGGCAAATACAACTTAGATGGGGCTACTATAAGGTGGGTGCATAACTGGCTGGATAACCGTACTCAGAGAGTAGTTATTAATGGTTCCCAATCCTGCTGGAAAGCCATAACGAGTGGGGTATCGCAGGGGTCTGTTTTGGGACCGGCGCTGTTCAATATCTTCATCAACGACTTAGATATTGGCATAGAAAGTACGCTTATTACATTTGCAGATGATACCAAACTGGGAGGGATTGCAACTGCTTTGGAGGATAGGGTCATAATTCAAAATGATCTGGACAAATTTGAGAAATGGTCTGAGGTAAATAGGATGACCTGTTAACAAAGACAAATGCACAGTGCTCCACTTAGGAAGGAACAATCAGTTTCACACATACGGAATGGGAAGAGACTGTCTAGGAAGGAGTACGGCAGAAAGGGATCTAGGGGTTATAGTGGACCACAAGCTAAATATGAGTCAACAGTGTGATGCTGTTGCCAAAAAAGCAAACATGATTCTGGGATGCATTAACAGGTGTGTTGTGAGCAAGACATGAGAAGTCATTCTTGCGCTCTACTCTGCGCTGGTTAGGCCTCAACTGGAGTATTGTGTCCAGTTCTGGGCACCACATTTCAAGGAAGATGTGGAGAAGTTGGAGAGGGTCCAGCATGGTCTAAACAGTATTTGGTCCTGCCATGAGGGCAGGGGACTGGACTCAATGACCTCTCGAGGTCCCTTCCTGTCCTAGAATCTATGAAACTATGAAGGAGGCAACAACCTGTCATGTGTGATCTAAGGAGCAGGAAAAGAATCTGGGAATTACCTTTTGTAAAATCTCATCTTCCGAAAACCTGTGGAAATAGCTGATTCAAGAAGTTGTTGACAGATGGATAGTACGCGTCTATCAGCTCCTGGGTTCACTAGTCGTGTCAACCAAGCAAGTTGGCAGACTGAAGGCAGGGCAAGAATGCTGAACCAGAAAGGTCTTTGCTCTTGTCACACATGACATCACAATAAACTTATGCATACACACACACACACAGGCATACAGACAGAGGCTGGTACCATTAGCAACAGGAATTTTGATTTCTGGGAGGGACTGACAAAGGACTGATACTTTGCATGGACAGAATATATCACATTGTACCTGGGGAGTCACAAAGTAGTTTACAAACTTTGAATTCAAGGAGCCTGACAGCTGCCCTGAGCAAGACCAGGTGAAGGTGGGGCTGTACTGAGGGGTCTGCGAGCTGCAGCGGGACGAGCTGGACTGGGTTTCGCTCTGGTGGAGCAGGTGAGAGGGTCTGGGGGCCAGTGCATTGGGGGAGGGGCTGTCACCCCAGTGGCTGAAGCCCAGAGCACTGACCCCCTCACCCGTCTTGTGGCTGAAGTCCAGAGCCCCAACCTCCCTCCCTGCCCTCCTGTGGATGAGTCGCAGAGCCCAGACCCCCCCACTCCCCTCCACCTCCCCAGGCGCTGAAGCTTGGAGCCCTGATCTCCCCCCATGGCAGCCGAATAAGACCAGGTCTCTTCCCTTCATCTCTCTTGGTGACTTGAGCTTGGACCACAAGCCCGGAGTCCTCCCTCCCGCCTCCGCCCTGGGTGCTATAGCCCGGATCCTGGAGTCTCTACCCAGTTGTGGGAGACCAGAGCCCAAACCCAGAGCTCCCCTCCATCGATCAAGCCTGGAGCCCTGAGCCCATCCCCACCCCCGGGAGTGGTTTCGGAAGATGGTACACGCCTATGTAGGGCCCTATGAAATCTCTTTATTATTGGGGATTTTCCAATTTAGTTTTTTCTGAGTTTTGTCCTTTCCATTTCTTAAAAATTAATTCGTCCTTCTGGTTTTTGTGTTAATCACAATTGTTTGATACACTGACCACAGTTAAGTAGCTTTACTATAAATGCACACAAATGTTCAGAAATGGCTTGCAAGGGGAGAAACTGATTTTACTAAAAGAATCTACAATTTAAACAAAACTTCCTGCAGATGCCAGAGTATGGTAAAAGTGAGATTTTAACTCACCTTTTAAAGTAGCCGTCAGTAACACGACCAACTGACATTGCTGAACAGTGACGCAGTGTGTGTGTGCATGGGGGAAGGAGGTTGTGGGGGAGTGGATTTGTGTGTGTGTGTGTTGGGGGAGAGTATGTATGGGTTGTGTTGGGGAGTGGGGGAGGAGTGAGAGTGTGTGGGTGGGGTGGCCGTGGGTGGAAGTTTATGGGGCGCATGGAGGTGAGTGTGGGGGGGTGGGTGGGGGTGGTGGAAGTTGTGGGGGCAGTGGAGATGAGGGTGAGGGTGGGTGGAGTTTGTGGGGGCAGTGGAGGTGAGGGTGGGGGCGGGGGCGGGTGGAAGTTTGTGGGGGCAGTGGAGGTGAGGGTGGGGGCGGGTGGAAGTTTGTGGGGGCAGTGGAGGTGAGGGTGGGGGCGGGTGGGAAGTTTGTGGGGCAGTGGAGGTGGGGGCGGGGGGGCGGGGTGGAAGTTTGTGGGGGCAGTGGAGGTGGGGGCGGGGGGGCAGGGGGAAGTTTGTGGGGGCAGTGGAGGTGAGGGCGGGGGGACGGGTGGAAGTTTGTGGGGCAGTGGAGGTGAGGGTGTGGGGGTGGGTGGAAGTTGTGGGCGCAGTGGAGGTGAGTGTGGGGGTGGGTGGAAGGTTGTGGGGGCAGTGGAGGTGAGGGTGGGGGTTGGGAGGTGGGTGGAAGTTTGTGGGCGCAGTGGAGGTGGGGGTGGGTGGAAGTTTGTGGCGCAGCGGAGGTGGGGGTGGGGGGGCGGGTGGAAGTTTGTGGGCGCAGCGGAGGTGGGGTGGAGGCCGGTGGAAGTTTGTGGGGGCAGCGGGAGGTGAGGGTGGGGGGGCTGTGGAAGTTTGTGGGGGCAGCGGAGGTGAGGGTGGGGGGGCGGGTTGAAGTTTGTGGGGCCAGTGGAGGTGAGGGTGGGTGGAAGTTTGTGGGGGCAGTGGAGGTGAGGGTGGGGGGTGGGTGGAAGTTTGTGGCGCAGTGGAGGTGAGGGCGGGTGGAAGTTTGTGGGGCAGTGGAGGTGAGGGTGGGGGCGGCTGGAAGTTTGTGGGTGCAGTGGAGGGGAGGGGGTGGAAGTTTGTGGGGGCAGTGGAGGGGAGGGTGGGGGGGCAGGGGGAAGTTTGGGGGCGCAGTGGAGGGGAGGGGGGGCGGGGGAGAAGTTTGGGGGCGCAGTGGAGGGGTGGGGGGGGTGGGTGGCAGTTTGTGAGGCAGTGGAGGTGAGGGTGGGGGGCGGGTGGCAGTTTGTGGGGCAGTGGAGGTGAGGGCGGGGGGGCGGGTGGCAGTTTTGGGGCAGTGGAGGTGAGGGCGGGGGGGCGGGTGGCAGTTTGGGGGCGCAGTGGAGGTGAGGGGAGGGGGGGTGGAAGTTTGTGGGGCAGTGGAGGTGAGGGCGGGGTGAAGTTTGGGGGCACAGTGGAGGGGAGGGGCGGGGTGGGTGGAAGTTTGGGGCGCAGTGGAGGGGTGGGGGGGGCGGGTGGCAGTTTGTGGGGGCAGCGGAGGTGAGGGCGGGGGGGCAGGTGGCAGTTTGGGGGCGCAGTGGAGGGGAGGGGGGGTGGAAGTTTGTGGGGGCAGTGGAGGGAGGGTGGGGGGGCGGGGGGAGTTTGGGGGCGCAGTGGAGGGGAGGGGGGGGCGGGGAGAAGTTTGGGGCGCAGTGGAGGGGTGGGGGGGGGCGGGTGCAGTTTGTCAGGCAGTGGAGGTGAGGGCGGGGGGCGGGTGCAGTTTGGGGGCGCAGTGGAGGTGAGGGGGGGCGGGGAGAAATTTGGGGCGCAGTGGAGGGGTGGGGGGGGCGGGTGGCAGTTTGTGGGCAGTGGAGGTGAGGGCGGGGGGGGCGGGTGGCAGTTTGGGGGCGCAGTGGAAGAGAGGGGAGGGGGGGTGGAAGTTTGGGGGCGCAGTGGAGGTGAGGGCGGGGTGGGTGGAAGTTTGGGCGCGCAGTGGAGGGGAGGGGGGGTGGCAGTTTGGGGGCGCAGTGGAGGTGAGGGCGGGGTGGGTGGAAGTTTGGGGCGCAGTGGAGGTGAGGGCGGGGTGGGTGGAAGTTTGGGGGCGCAGTGGAGGGGAGGGGGGCGGGGAGAAGTTTGGGGGCGGAGTGAGGGATGGGGGGGGCGGGTGGCAGTTTGTGAGGCTGTGGAGGTGAGGGTGGGGGGCGGGTGGCAGTTTGTCAGGCAGTGGAGGTGAGGGTGGGGGGGCGGGTGGCAGTTTGTGGGGGCAGCGGAGGTGAGGGCGGGGGGACGGGTGGAAGTTGGGGGCGCAGTGGAGGGGAGGGGAGGGGGGTGGAAGTTTGGGGGCGCAGTGGAGGTGAGGGGAGGGGGGGTGGAAGTTTGGGGGCGCAGTGTGGAGGGGTGGGGGGGCGGGTGCAGTTTGTGGGGGCAGCGGAGGTGAGGGCGGGGGGGCGGGTGGCAGTTTGTGGGGCGCAGTGGAGGGGGGGGTGGAAGTTTGGGGGCGCAGTGGGGGGAGGGGAGGGGGGGTGGAAGTTTTGGGCGCAGTGGAGGTGAGGGGAGGGGGGGTGGCAGTTTGGGGGCGCAGTGGAGGGGAGGGGAGGGGGTGGCAGTTTGGGGGCGCAGTGGAGGAGTGAGGGGGCGGTGGAAGTTTGGGGGCGCAGTGGAGGGGAGGGGAGGGGTGGGTGGAAGTTTGGGGGCGCAGTGGAGGTGAGGGGAGGGGGGGTGGAAGTTTGGGGGCGCAGTGGAGGGGAGGGGAGGGGGGGTGGCAGTTTGGGGGCGCAGTGGAGGGGGTGAAGTTTGGGGGCGCAGTGGAGGGGAGGGGGACGGGGGGTGGCAGTTTGTGGGCGCAGTGGAGGGGAGGGGAGGGCGGGTGGAAGTTTGGGGCGCAGTGGAGGTGAGGGGGGGCGGGTGGAAGTTTGGGGGCGCAGTGGAGGTGAGGGGGGGCGGGTGGCAGTTTGTGGCGCAGTGGAGGTGAGGGGGGGCGGGTGGCAGTTTGGGGGCGCAGTGGAGGGGAGGGGGGGCGGGTGGCAGTTTGGGGGCGCAGTGGAGGGGAGGGGGGCGGGTGGCAGTTTGGGGGTGCAGTGGAGGGGAGGGGGGGTGGCAGTTTGGGGGCGCAGTGGAGGGGCGGGGAGGGGTGGGTGGGAAGTTTGGGGGCGCAGTGGAGGGAGGGGAGGGGTGGGTGGAAGTTTGGGGGCGCAGGTGAGGGGAGGGGTGGGTGGAAGTTTGGGGGCGCAGTGGAGGTGAGGGGAGGGGGGTGAAGTTTGGGGGCGCAGTGGAGGGGAGGGGAGGGGGGTGGCAGTTTGGGGGCGCAGTGGAGGGGGGGTGGAAGTTTGGGGGCGCAGTGGAGGGGAGGGGGACGGGGGGTGGCAGTTTGGGGGCGCAGTGGAGGGGAGGGGAGGGTGGAAGTTTGGGGGCGCAGTGGAGGTGAGGGGGGGCGGGTGGAAGTTTGGGGGCGCAGTGGAGGGGAGGGGGGGGCGGGTGGAAGTTTGAGGCACAGTGGAGGGGGGGTGGAAGTTGGGGGCGCAGTGGAGGGGAGGGGAGGGTGGAAGTTTGGGGCGCAGTGGAGGGGAGGGGGGGGTGGAAGTTTGGGGGCGCAGTGGAGGTGAGGGGGGGCGGGTGGCAGTTTGGGGGCGCAGTGGAGGGGAGGGGGGGTGGCAGTTTGTGGGCGCAGTGAGGGGAGGGGAGGGCGGGTGGAAGTTTGGGGGCGCAGTGGAGGTGAGGGGGGGGCGGTGGCAGTTTGGGGCGCAGTGGAGGGGAGGGCGGGTGGCAGTTTGGGGGCGCAGTGGAGGGGGAGGGGGGGTGGCAGTTTGGGGGGCGCAGGGGAGGGGAGGGGGACGGGGGGCGGGGGGGCAGTCAGGAGGCCGGGGGAGCTGGAGCTGCCTGAGCAGGGCTGAGCTGAGAGGAGAGGAGAGGAGCAGCCCAGGGAGCTCTGTGTCCCGGGGCCGTGCGGAGCGGCTCGGGAAGAAGCGGCGGCTCCGCCCCCCCGGGAGCGCCCCGGCCCCGGGTGCAGCGGGGGGACCGGGACCGAGCGCAGCGACGGGCCGGGGCCGGGCGGCGATGTCCTGGGGCTGAAAGTGCCACTTAGACCGGACCGGGCACCGCGGCTGAGCGCCCCAGGGCCCCCGAGCCGAGCCGAGCCGAGCCGGGCCGGGCCGCGCGCCCCTGGGTGTGCGGGGCCGGACCAACCTCCGCGGGGCCCCGCCCCCAGCCCCGCCCTGCTCCGACCAGCTCTGCCCCGGGGGCTCGGGCCTCTGCCCTGATCGCTCTGCCCCGCCCCCCAGCCGCCACATGCCCCGCCCACTGCGACCTCCTTTTGGCTCCCTAGTCCCCGCCCCTGAAACTCCTCTACCTAGGCTGAGACCGGAAGCGGAAGTGAGTGTGGCGCACAGGACGCCATTAGGAGAAGGTCAGAGGCGCCAGAAGGTGGGTGGGGCCGTTTCGTGCGGCTTCTGCCAGCCCCGGTGCATTGTGGGATTCCTCCTCCCTCCCAGGGAGTGTCTGCGGTTCTCAGTCACGTGTTGCCCTCGCGCCTCCACGCGCCACAAGGAGCCCGGCCCCGCCCCCCGCGCCTGAGTCTGCGCCCGTGGGGCCCCTCAGTCCCCATCCCCTCCCCCACCCGCTCCCTAGTGCCCCGACATCCCCCTCAGCCCCATCCCCTCCCCACCCGCTCCCTAGTGCCCCGACATCCCCCTCAGCTCCCCCCCTCCCCACCCGCTCCCTAGTGCCCCGACATCCCCCTCAGCCCCCATCCCCTCCCCCACCCGCTCCTAGTGCCCCGACATCCCCCTCAGCCCCCATCCCCTCCCCACCCGCTCCCTCGT